>NW_027463384.1:0-26529 GCF_050947455.1 Rhinoderma darwinii | reverse complement strand
CTGTGAATAACTCTTGAACCGTAAGTCACAGACGCTCGCTCTTGGCTGCATTCGTTTCAGCTCGTGGCAGCCAGTCTAAAAAACACTATCTTGGACTTCTCTGGATGTTTCCCAGACGAGCTATTGGCAGCATGTTCAGAACCACTGTTTCTGAGGCTAATTCTTGAACCGTAAGTCATAGACGCTCGATCTTGGCGGCATTCGTCTCAGCGCCTGGCAATAAGTATAGAAGCACTGTTTCCCACTGTTTCTGAGGCTAATTCTTGAACCGTAAGTCATAGACGCTCGATCTTGGCGGCATTCGTCTCAGCGCCTGGCAATTAGTATAGAAGCACTGTTTCCCACTGTTTCTGAGGCTAATTCTTGAACCGTAAGTCATAGACGCTAGATCTTGGCGGCATTCGTCTTAGCGCCTGGCAATTAGTATAGAAGCACTGTTTCCCACTGTTTCTGAGGCTAATTCTTGAACCGTAAGTCATAGACGCTAGATCTTGGCGGCATTCGTCTCAGCGCCTGGCAATTAGTATAGAAGCACTGTCTTTGACTTCTCTGGATGTTTCCCAGGCGAGCTATTGACAAGTAAATCCTAGACGCTCGATCTTGGTTATTTTCGCTTTCGCGGCTGGCAGCAAAGTTCAGAACCATGTTTCTGTGAATAACTCTTGAACCGTAAGTCACAGACGCTCGCTCTTGGCTGCATTCGTTTCAGCTCGTGGCAGCCAGTCTAAAATACACTATCTTGGACTTCTCTGGATGTTTCCCAGGCGAGCTATTGGCAGCATGTTCAGAACCACTGTTTCTGAGGCTAATTCTTGAACCGTAAGTCCTAGACGCTCGATCTTGGCGCCATTCGTCTCAGCGCCTGGCAGTTAGTATAGAAGCACTGTTTTGACTTCTCTGGATGTTTCCCAGGCGAGTTATTGACAAGTAAATCCTAGACGCTCGATCTTGGTTATTTTCGCTTTCGCGGCTGGCAGTAAAAGAACCATGTTTCTGTGAATAACTCCTGAACCGTAAGTCCTAGACGCTCGCTCTTGGCTGCATTCGATTCAGCTCGTGGCAGCCAGTCTAAAAAACACTATCTTGGACTTCTCTGCATGTTTCCCAGGCGAGAAATTGGCAGCATGTTCAGAACCATGTTTCTGTGAATAACTCCTGAACCGTAAGTCCTAGACGCTCGCTCTTGGCTGCATTCGATTCAGCTCGTGGCAGCCAGTCTAAAAAACACTATCTTGGACTTCTCTGCATGTTTCCCAGGCGAGCAATTGGCAGCATGTTCAGAACCATGTTTCTGTGAATAACTCCTGAACCGTAAGTCCTAGACGCTCGCTCTTGGCTGCATTCGATTCAGCTCGTGGCAGCCAGTCTAAAAAACACTATCTTGGACTTCTCTGCATGTTTCCCAGGCGAGAAATTGGCAGCATGTTCAGAACCATGTTTCTGTGAATAACTCCTGAACCGTAAGTCCTAGACGCTCGCTCTTGGCTGCATTCGATTCAGCTCGTGGCAGCCAGTCTAAAAAACACTATCTTGGACTTCTCTGCATGTTTCCCAGGCGAGCAATTGGCAGCATGTTCAGAACCATGTTTCTGTGAATAACTCCTGAACCGTAAGTCCTAGACGCTCGCTCTTGGCTGCATTCGATTCAGCTCGTGGCAGCCAGTCTAAAAAACACTATCTTGGACTTCTCTGCATGTTTCCCAGGCGAGAAATTGGCAGCATGTTCAGAACCATGTTTCTGTGAATAACTCCTGAACCGTAAGTCCTAGACGCTCGATCTTGGCGGCATTCGTCTCAGCGCCTGGCAATTAGTATAGGAGCACTGTGTTTGACTTCTCTGGATGTTTCCCAGGCGAGTTATTGACAAGTAATGTTTGACTTCTCTGGATGTTTCCCAGGCGAGTTATTGACAAGTAAATCCTAGACGCTCGATCTTGGTTATTTTCGCTTTCGCGGCTGGCAGTAAAAGAACCATGTTTCTGTGAATAACTCCTGAACCGTAAGTCCTAGACGCTCGCTCTTGGCTGCATTCGATTCAGCTCGTGGCAGCCAGTCTAAAAAACACTATCTTGGACTTCTCTGCATGTTTCCCAGGCGAGAAATTGGCAGCATGTTCAGAACCATGTTTCTGTGAATAACTCCTGAACCGTAAGTCCTAGACGCTCGCTCTTGGCTGCATTCGATTCAGCTCGTGGCAGCCAGTCTAAAAAACACTATCTTGGACTTCTCTGCATGTTTCCCAGGCGAGTAATTGGCAGCATGTTCAGAACCATGTTTCTGTGAATAACTCCTGAACCGTAAGTCCTAGACGCTCGCTCTTGGCTGCATTCGATTCAGCTCGTGGCAGCCAGTCTAAAAAACACTATCTTGGACTTCTCTGCATGTTTCCCAGGCGAGCAATTGGCAGCATGTTCAGAACCATGTTTCTGTGAATAACTCCTGAACCGTAAGTCCTAGACGCTCGCTCTTGGCTGCATTCGATTCAGCTCGTGGCAGCCAGTCTAAAAAACACTATCTTGGACTTCTCTGCATGTTTCCCAGGCGAGCAATTGGCAGCATGTTCAGAACCATGTTTCTGTGAATAACTCCTGAACCGTAAGTCCTAGACGCTCGCTCTTGGCTGCATTCGATTCAGCTCGTGGCAGCCAGTCTAAAAAACACTATCTTGGACTTCTCTGCATGTTTCCCAGGCGAGAAATTGGCAGCATGTTCAGAACCATGTTTCTGTGAATAACTCCTGAACCGTAAGTCCTAGACGCTCGCTCTTGGCTGCATTCGATTCAGCTCGTGGCAGCCAGTCTAAAAAACACTATCTTGGACTTCTCTGCATGTTCCTAAGGCAAATGTTTCTAAAGCTAATTCTTGAACCGTAAGTCCTAGACGCTCGATCTTGGCGGCATTCGTCTCAGCGCCTGGCAATTAGTATAGGAGCACTGTGTTTGACTTCTCTGGATGTTTCCCAGGCGAGTTATTGACAAGTAAATCCTAGACGCTCGATCTTGGTTATTTTCGCTTTCGCGGCTGGCAGTAAAAGAACCATGTTTCTGTGAATAACTCCTGAACCGTAAGTCCTAGACGCTCGCTCTTGGCTGCATTCGATTCAGCTCGTGGCAGCCAGTCTAAAAAACACTATCTTGGACTTCTCTGCATGTTTCCCAGGCGAGCAATTGGCAGCATGTTCAGAACCATGTTTCTGTGAATAACTCCTGAACCGTAAGTCCTAGACGCTCGCTCTTGGCTGCATTCGATTCAGCTCGTGGCAGCCAGTCTAAAAAACACTATCTTGGACTTCTCTGCATGTTTCCCAGGCGAGCAATTGGCAGCATGTTCAGAACCATGTTTCTGTGAATAACTCCTGAACCGTAAGTCCTAGACGCTCGCTCTTGGCTGCATTCGATTCAGCTCGTGGCAGCCAGTCTAAAAAACACTATCTTGGACTTCTCTGCATGTTTCCCAGGCGAGAAATTGGCAGCATGTTCAGAACCATGTTTCTGTGAATAACTCCTGAACCGTAAGTCCTAGACGCTCGCTCTTGGCTGCATTCGATTCAGCTCGTGGCAGCCAGTCTAAAAAACACTATCTCGGACTTCTCTGCATGTTTCCCAGGCGAGCAATTGGCAGCATGTTCAGAACCATGTTTCTGTGAATAACTCCTGAACCGTAAGTCCTAGACGCTCGCTCTTGGCTGCATTCGATTCAGCTCGTGGCAGCCAGTCTAAAAAACACTATCTTGGACTTCTCTGCATGTTTCCCAGGCGAGAAATTGGCAGCATGTTCAGAACCATGTTTCTGTGAATAACTCCTGAACCGTAAGTCCTAGACGCTCGATCTTGGCGGCATTCGTCTCAGCGCCTGGCAATTAGTATAGGAGCACTGTGTTTGACTTCTCTGGATGTTTCCCAGGCGAGTTATTGACAAGTAAATCCTAGACGCTCGATCTTGGTTATTTTCGCTTTCGCGGCTGGCAGTAAAAGAACCATGTTTCTGTGAATAACTCCTGAACCGTAAGTCCTAGACGCTCGCTCTTGGCTGCATTCGATTCAGCTCGTGGCAGCCAGTCTAAAAAACACTATCTTGGACTTCTCTGCATGTTTCCCAGGCGAGAAATTGGCAGCATGTTCAGAACCATGTTTCTGTGAATAACTCCTGAACCGTAAGTCCTAGACGCTCGATCTTGGCGGCATTCGTCTCAGCGCCTGGCAATTAGTATAGGAGCACTGTGTTTGACTTCTCTGGATGTTTCCCAGGCGAGTTATTGACAAGTAAATCCTAGACGCTCGATATTGGTTATTTTCGCTTTCGCGGCTGGCAGTAAAAGAACCATGTTTCTGTGAATAACTCCTGAACCGTAAGTCCTAGACGCTCGCTCTTGGCTGCATTCGATTCAGCTCGTGGCAGCCAGTCTAAAAAACACTATCTTGGACTTCTCTGCATGTTTCCCAGACGAGCAATTGGCAGCATGTTCAGAACCATGTTTCTGTGAATAACTCCTGAACCGTAAGTCCTAGACGCTCGCTCTTGGCTGCATTCGATTCAGCTCGTGGCAGCCAGTCTAAAAAACACTATCTTGGACTTCTCTGCATGTTCCTAAGGCAAATGCTTCTAAAGCTAATTCTTGAACCGTAAGTCCTAGACGCTCGATCTTGGCGGCATTCGTCTCAGCGCCTGGCAATTAGTATAGGAGCACTGTGTTTGACTTCTCTGGATGTTTCCCAGGCGAGTTATTGACAAGTAAATCCTAGACGCTCGATCTTGGTTATTTTCGCTTTCGCGGCTGGCAGTAAAAGAACCATGTTTCTGTGAATAACTCCTGAACCGTAAGTCCTAGACGCTCGCTCTTGGCTGCATTCGATTCAGCTCGTGGCAGCCAGTCTAAAAAACACTATCTTGGACTTCTCTGCATGTTTCCCAGGCGAGCAATTGGCAGCATGTTCAGAACCATGTTTCTGTGAATAACTCCTGAACCGTAAGTCCTAGACGCTCGCTCTTGGCTGCATTCGATTCAGCTCGTGGCAGCCAGTCTAAAAAACACTATCTTGGACTTCTCTGCATGTTCCTAAGGCAAATGTTTCTAAAGCTAATTCTTGAACCGTAAGTCCTAGACGCTCGATCTTGGCGGCATTCGTCTCAGCGCCTGGCAATTAGTATAGGAGCACTGTGTTTGACTTCTCTGGATGTTTCCCAGGCGAGTTATTGACAAGTAAATCCTAGACGCTCGATCTTGGTTATTTTCGCTTTCGCGGCTGGCAGTAAAAGAACCATGTTTCTGTGAATAACTCCTGAACCGTAAGTCCTAGACGCTCGCTCTTGGCTGCATTCGATTCAGCTCGTGGCAGCCAGTCTAAAAAACACTATCTTGGACTTCTCTGCATGTTTCCCAGGCGAGAAATTGGCAGCATGTTCAGAACCATGTTTCTGTGAATAACTCCTGAACCGTAAGTCCTAGACGCTCGCTCTTGGCTGCATTCGATTCAGCTCGTGGCAGCCAGTCTAAAAAACACTATCTTGGACTTCTCTGCATGTTTCCCAGGCGAGCAATTGGCAGCATGTTCAGAACCATGTTTCTGTGAATAACTCCTGAACCGTAAGTCCTAGACGCTCGCTCTTGGCTGCATTCGATTCAGCTCGTGGCAGCCAGTCTAAAAAACACTATCTTGGACTTCTCTGCATGTTTCCCAGGCGAGAAATTGGCAGCATGTTCAGAACCATGTTTCTGTGAATAACTCCTGAACCGTAAGTCCTAGACGCTCGCTCTTGGCTGCATTCGATTCAGCTCGTGGCAGCCAGTCTAAAAAACACTATCTTGGACTTCTCTGCATGTTTCCCAGGCGAGAAATTGGCAGCATGTTCAGAACCATGTTTCTGTGAATAACTCCTGAACCGTAAGTCCTAGACGCTCGCTCTTGGCTGCATTCGATTCAGCTCGTGGCAGCCAGTCTAAAAAACACTATCTCGGACTTCTCTGCATGTTTCCCAGGCGAGCAATTGGCAGCATGTTCAGAACCATGTTTCTGTGAATAACTCCTGAACCGTAAGTCCTAGACGCTCGCTCTTGGCTGCATTCGATTCAGCTCGTGGCAGCCAGTCTAAAAAACACTATCTTGGACTTCTCTGCATGTTTCCCAGGCGAGAAATTGGCAGCATGTTCAGAACCATGTTTCTGTGAATAACTCCTGAACCGTAAGTCCTAGACGCTCGATCTTGGCGGCATTCGTCTCAGCGCCTGGCAATTAGTATAGGAGCACTGTGTTTGACTTCTCTGGATGTTTCCCAGGCGAGTTATTGACAAGTAAATCCTAGACGCTCGATCTTGGTTATTTTCGCTTTCGCGGCTGGCAGTAAAAGAACCATGTTTCTGTGAATAACTCCTGAACCGTAAGTCCTAGACGCTCGCTCTTGGCTGCATTCGATTCAGCTCGTGGCAGCCAGTCTAAAAAACACTATCTTGGACTTCTCTGCATGTTTCCCAGGCGAGCAATTGGCAGCATGTTCAGAACCATGTTTCTGTGAATAACTCCTGAACCGTAAGTCCTAGACGCTCGCTTTTGGCTGCATTCGATTCAGCTCGTGGCAGCCAGTCTAAAAAACACTATCTTGGACTTCTCTGCATGTTCCTAAGGCAAATGTTTCTAAAGCTAATTCTTGAACCGTAAGTCCTAGACGCTCGATCTTGGCGGCATTCGTCTCAGCGCCTGGCAATTAGTATAGGAGCACTGTGTTTGACTTCTCTGGATGTTTCCCAGGCGAGTTATTGACAAGTAAATCCTAGACGCTCGATCTTGGTTATTTTCGCTTTCGCGGCTGGCAGTAAAAGAACCATGTTTCTGTGAATAACTCCTGAACCGTAAGTCCTAGACGCTCGCTCTTGGCTGCATTCGATTCAGCTCGTGGCAGCCAGTCTAAAAAACACTATCTTGGACTTCTCTGCATGTTTCCCAGGCGAGCAATTGGCAGCATGTTCAGAACCATGTTTCTGTGAATAACTCCTGAACCGTAAGTCCTAGACGCTCGCTCTTGGCTGCATTCGATTCAGCTCGTGGCAGCCAGTCTAAAAAACACTATCTTGGACTTCTCTGCATGTTTCCCAGGCGAGAAATTGGCAGCATGTTCAGAACCATGTTTCTGTGAATAACTCCTGAACCGTAAGTCCTAGACGCTCGCTCTTGGCTGCATTCGATTCAGCTCGTGGCAGCCAGTCTAAAAAACACTATCTTGGACTTCTCTGCATGTTTCCCAGGCGAGCAATTGGCAGCATGTTCAGAACCATGTTTCTGTGAATAACTCCTGAACCGTAAGTCCTAGACGCTCGCTCTTGGCTGCATTCGATTCAGCTCGTGGCAGCCAGTCTAAAAAACACTATCTTGGACTTCTCTGCATGTTCCTAAGGCAAATGCTTCTAAAGCTAATTCTTGAACCGTAAGTCCTAGACGCTCGATCTTGGCGGCATTCGTCTCAGCGCCTGGCAATTAGTATAGGAGCACTGTGTTTGACTTCTCTGGATGTTTCCCAGGCGAGTTATTGACAAGTAAATCCTAGACGCTCGATCTTGGTTATTTTCGCTTTCGCGGCTGGCAGTAAAAGAACCATGTTTCTGTGAATAACTCCTGAACCGTAAGTCCTAGACGCTCGCTCTTGGCTGCATTCGATTCAGCTCGTGGCAGCCAGTCTAAAAAACACTATCTTGGACTTCTCTGCATGTTTCCCAGGCGAGCAATTGGCAGCATGTTCAGAACCATGTTTCTGTGAATAACTCCTGAACCGTAAGTCCTAGACGCTCGCTCTTGGCTGCATTCGATTCAGCTCGTGGCAGCCAGTCTAAAAAACACTATCTTGGACTTCTCTGCATGTTCCTAAGGCAAATGTTTCTAAAGCTAATTCTTGAACCGTAAGTCCTAGACGCTCGATCTTGGCGGCATTCGTCTCAGCGCCTGGCAATTAGTATAGGAGCACTGTGTTTGACTTCTCTGGATGTTTCCCAGGCGAGTTATTGACAAGTAAATCCTAGACGCTCGATCTTGGTTATTTTCGCTTTCGCGGCTGGCAGTAAAAGAACCATGTTTCTGTGAATAACTCCTGAACCGTAAGTCCTAGACGCTCGCTCTTGGCTGCATTCGATTCAGCTCGTGGCAGCCAGTCTAAAAAACACTATCTTGGACTTCTCTGCATGTTTCCCAGGCGAGAAATTGGCAGCATGTTCAGAACCATGTTTCTGTGAATAACTCCTGAACCGTAAGTCCTAGACGCTCGCTCTTGGCTGCATTCGATTCAGCTCGTGGCAGCCAGTCTAAAAAACACTATCTTGGACTTCTCTGCATGTTCCTAAGGCAAATGTTTCTAAAGCTAATTCTTGAACCGTAAGTCCTAGACGCTCGATCTTGGCGGCATTCGTCTCAGCGCCTGGCAATTAGTATAGGAGCACTGTGTTTGACTTCTCTGGATGTTTCCCAGGCGAGTTATTGACAAGTAAATCCTAGACGCTCGATCTTGGTTATTTTCGCTTTCGCGGCTGGCAGTAAAAGAACCATGTTTCTGTGAATAACTCCTGAACCGTAAGTCCTAGACGCTCGCTCTTGGCTGCATTCGATTCAGCTCGTGGCAGCCAGTCTAAAAAACACTATCTTGGACTTCTCTGCATGTTTCCCAGGCGAGAAATTGGCAGCATGTTCAGAACCATGTTTCTGTGAATAACTCCTGAACCGTAAGTCCTAGACGCTCGCTCTTGGCTGCATTCGATTCAGCTCGTGGCAGCCAGTCTAAAAAACACTATCTTGGACTTCTCTGCATGTTTCCCAGGCGAGCAATTGGCAGCATGTTCAGAACCATGTTTCTGTGAATAACTCCTGAACCGTAAGTCCTAGACGCTCGCTCTTGGCTGCATTCGATTCAGCTCGTGGCAGCCAGTCTAAAAAACACTATCTTGGACTTCTCTGCATGTTTCCCAGGCGAGAAATTGGCAGCATGTTCAGAACCATGTTTCTGTGAATAACTCCTGAACCGTAAGTCCTAGACGCTCGCTCTTGGCTGCATTCGATTCAGCTCGTGGCAGCCAGTCTAAAAAACACTATCTTGGACTTCTCTGCATGTTTCCCAGGCGAGAAATTGGCAGCATGTTCAGAACCATGTTTCTGTGAATAACTCCTGAACCGTAAGTCCTAGACGCTCGCTCTTGGCTGCATTCGATTCAGCTCGTGGCAGCCAGTCTAAAAAACACTATCTCGGACTTCTCTGCATGTTTCCCAGGCGAGCAATTGGCAGCATGTTCAGAACCATGTTTCTGTGAATAACTCCTGAACCGTAAGTCCTAGACGCTCGCTCTTGGCTGCATTCGATTCAGCTCGTGGCAGCCAGTCTAAAAAACACTATCTTGGACTTCTCTGCATGTTTCCCAGGCGAGAAATTGGCAGCATGTTCAGAACCATGTTTCTGTGAATAACTCCTGAACCGTAAGTCCTAGACGCTCGATCTTGGCGGCATTCGTCTCAGCGCCTGGCAATTAGTATAGGAGCACTGTGTTTGACTTCTCTGGATGTTTCCCAGGCGAGTTATTGACAAGTAAATCCTAGACGCTCGATCTTGGTTATTTTCGCTTTCGCGGCTGGCAGTAAAAGAACCATGTTTCTGTGAATAACTCCTGAACCGTAAGTCCTAGACGCTCGCTCTTGGCTGCATTCGATTCAGCTCGTGGCAGCCAGTCTAAAAAACACTATCTTGGACTTCTCTGCATGTTTCCCAGGCGAGCAATTGGCAGCATGTTCAGAACCATGTTTCTGTGAATAACTCCTGAACCGTAAGTCCTAGACGCTCGCTTTTGGCTGCATTCGATTCAGCTCGTGGCAGCCAGTCTAAAAAACACTATCTTGGACTTCTCTGCATGTTCCTAAGGCAAATGTTTCTAAAGCTAATTCTTGAACCGTAAGTCCTAGACGCTCGATCTTGGCGGCATTCGTCTCAGCGCCTGGCAATTAGTATAGGAGCACTGTGTTTGACTTCTCTGGATGTTTCCCAGGCGAGTTATTGACAAGTAAATCCTAGACGCTCGATCTTGGTTATTTTCGCTTTCGCGGCTGGCAGTAAAAGAACCATGTTTCTGTGAATAACTCCTGAACCGTAAGTCCTAGACGCTCGCTCTTGGCTGCATTCGATTCAGCTCGTGGCAGCCAGTCTAAAAAACACTATCTTGGACTTCTCTGCATGTTTCCCAGGCGAGCAATTGGCAGCATGTTCAGAACCATGTTTCTGTGAATAACTCCTGAACCGTAAGTCCTAGACGCTCGCTCTTGGCTGCATTCGATTCAGCTCGTGGCAGCCAGTCTAAAAAACACTATCTTGGACTTCTCTGCATGTTTCCCAGGCGAGAAATTGGCAGCATGTTCAGAACCATGTTTCTGTGAATAACTCCTGAACCGTAAGTCCTAGACGCTCGCTCTTGGCTGCATTCGATTCAGCTCGTGGCAGCCAGTCTAAAAAACACTATCTTGGACTTCTCTGCATGTTTCCCAGGCGAGCAATTGGCAGCATGTTCAGAACCATGTTTCTGTGAATAACTCCTGAACCGTAAGTCCTAGACGCTCGCTCTTGGCTGCATTCGATTCAGCTCGTGGCAGCCAGTCTAAAAAACACTATCTTGGACTTCTCTGCATGTTCCTAAGGCAAATGCTTCTAAAGCTAATTCTTGAACCGTAAGTCCTAGACGCTCGATCTTGGCGGCATTCGTCTCAGCGCCTGGCAATTAGTATAGGAGCACTGTGTTTGACTTCTCTGGATGTTTCCCAGGCGAGTTATTGACAAGTAAATCCTAGACGCTCGATCTTGGTTATTTTCGCTTTCGCGGCTGGCAGTAAAAGAACCATGTTTCTGTGAATAACTCCTGAACCGTAAGTCCTAGACGCTCGCTCTTGGCTGCATTCGATTCAGCTCGTGGCAGCCAGTCTAAAAAACACTATCTTGGACTTCTCTGCATGTTTCCCAGGCGAGCAATTGGCAGCATGTTCAGAACCATGTTTCTGTGAATAACTCCTGAACCGTAAGTCCTAGACGCTCGCTCTTGGCTGCATTCGATTCAGCTCGTGGCAGCCAGTCTAAAAAACACTATCTTGGACTTCTCTGCATGTTCCTAAGGCAAATGTTTCTAAAGCTAATTCTTGAACCGTAAGTCCTAGACGCTCGATCTTGGCGGCATTCGTCTCAGCGCCTGGCAATTAGTATAGGAGCACTGTGTTTGACTTCTCTGGATGTTTCCCAGGCGAGTTATTGACAAGTAAATCCTAGACGCTCGATCTTGGTTATTTTCGCTTTCGCGGCTGGCAGTAAAAGAACCATGTTTCTGTGAATAACTCCTGAACCGTAAGTCCTAGACGCTCGCTCTTGGCTGCATTCGATTCAGCTCGTGGCAGCCAGTCTAAAAAACACTATCTTGGACTTCTCTGCATGTTTCCCAGGCGAGAAATTGGCAGCATGTTCAGAACCATGTTTCTGTGAATAACTCCTGAACCGTAAGTCCTAGACGCTCGCTCTTGGCTGCATTCGATTCAGCTCGTGGCAGCCAGTCTAAAAAACACTATCTTGGACTTCTCTGCATGTTCCTAAGGCAAATGTTTCTAAAGCTAATTCTTGAACCGTAAGTCCTAGACGCTCGATCTTGGCGGCATTCGTCTCAGCGCCTGGCAATTAGTATAGGAGCACTGTGTTTGACTTCTCTGGATGTTTCCCAGGCGAGTTATTGACAAGTAAATCCTAGACGCTCGATCTTGGTTATTTTCGCTTTCGCGGCTGGCAGTAAAAGAACCATGTTTCTGTGAATAACTCCTGAACCGTAAGTCCTAGACGCTCGCTCTTGGCTGCATTCGATTCAGCTCGTGGCAGCCAGTCTAAAAAACACTATCTTGGACTTCTCTGCATGTTTCCCAGACGAGAAATTGGCAGCATGTTCAGAACCATGTTTCTGTGAATAACTCCTGAACCGTAAGTCCTAGACGCTCGATCTTGGCGGCATTCGTCTCAGCGCCTGGCAATTAGTATAGGAGCACTGTGTTTGACTTCTCTGGATGTTTCCCAGGCGAGTTATTGACAAGTAAATCCTAGACGCTCGATCTTGGTTATTTTCGCTTTCGCGGCTGGCAGTAAAAGAACCATGTTTCTGTGAATAACTCCTGAACCGTAAGTCCTAGACGCTCGCTCTTGGCTGCATTCGATTCAGCTCGTGGCAGCCAGTCTAAAAAACACTATCTTGGACTTCTCTGCATGTTTCCCAGGCGAGCAATTGGCAGCATGTTCAGAACCATGTTTCTGTGAATAACTCCTGAACCGTAAGTCCTAGACGCTCGCTCTTGGCTGCATTCGATTCAGCTCGTGGCAGCCAGTCTAAAAAACACTATCTTGGACTTCTCTGCATGTTTCCCAGGCGAGCAATTGGCAGCATGTTCAGAACCATGTTTCTGTGAATAACTCCTGAACCGTAAGTCCTAGACGCTCGCTCTTGGCTGCATTCGATTCAGCTCGTGGCAGCCAGTCTAAAAAACACTATCTTGGACTTCTCTGCATGTTCCTAAGGCAAATGTTTCTAAAGCTAATTCTTGAACCGTAAGTCCTAGACGCTCGATCTTGGCGGCATTCGTCTCAGCGCCTGGCAATTAGTATAGGAGCACTGTGTTTGACTTCTCTGGATGTTTCCCAGGCGAGTTATTGACAAGTAAATCCTAGACGCTCGATCTTGGTTATTTTCGCTTTCGCGGCTGGCAGTAAAAGAACCATGTTTCTGTGAATAACTCCTGAACCGTAAGTCCTAGACGCTCGCTCTTGGCTGCATTCGATTCAGCTCGTGGCAGCCAGTCTAAAAAACACTATCTTGGACTTCTCTGCATGTTTCCCAGACGAGAAATTGGCAGCATGTTCAGAACCATGTTTCTGTGAATAACTCCTGAACCGTAAGTCCTAGACGCTCGATCTTGGCGGCATTCGTCTCAGCGCCTGGCAATTAGTATAGGAGCACTGTGTTTGACTTCTCTGGATGTTTCCCAGGCGAGTTATTGACAAGTAAATCCTAGACGCTCGATCTTGGTTATTTTCGCTTTCGCGGCTGGCAGTAAAAGAACCATGTTTCTGTGAATAACTCCTGAACCGTAAGTCCTAGACGCTCGCTCTTGGCTGCATTCGATTCAGCTCGTGGCAGCCAGTCTAAAAAACACTATCTTGGACTTCTCTGCATGTTTCCCAGGCGAGCAATTGGCAGCATGTTCAGAACCATGTTTCTGTGAATAACTCCTGAACCGTAAGTCCTAGACGCTCGCTCTTGGCTGCATTCGATTCAGCTCGTGGCAGCCAGTCTAAAAAACACTATCTTGGACTTCTCTGCATGTTTCCCAGGCGAGCAATTGGCAGCATGTTCAGAACCATGTTTCTGTGAATAACTCCTGAACCGTAAGTCCTAGACGCTCGCTCTTGGCTGCATTCGATTCAGCTCGTGGCAGCCAGTCTAAAAAACACTATCTTGGACTTCTCTGCATGTTTCCCAGGCGAGAAATTGGCAGCATGTTCAGAACCATGTTTCTGTGAATAACTCCTGAACCGTAAGTCCTAGACGCTCGCTCTTGGCTGCATTCGATTCAGCTCGTGGCAGCCAGTCTAAAAAACACTATCTTGGACTTCTCTGCATGTTTCCCAGGCGAGAAATTGGCAGCATGTTCAGAACCATGTTTCTGTGAATAACTCCTGAACCGTAAGTCCTAGACGCTCGCTCTTGGCTGCATTCGATTCAGCTCGTGGCAGCCAGTCTAAAAAACACTATCTCGGACTTCTCTGCATGTTTCCCAGGCGAGCAATTGGCAGCATGTTCAGAACCATGTTTCTGTGAATAACTCCTGAACCGTAAGTCCTAGACGCTCGCTCTTGGCTGCATTCGATTCAGCTCGTGGCAGCCAGTCTAAAAAACACTATCTTGGACTTCTCTGCATGTTTCCCAGGCGAGAAATTGGCAGCATGTTCAGAACCATGTTTCTGTGAATAACTCCTGAACCGTAAGTCCTAGACGCTCGATCTTGGCGGCATTCGTCTCAGCGCCTGGCAATTAGTATAGGAGCACTGTGTTTGACTTCTCTGGATGTTTCCCAGGCGAGTTATTGACAAGTAAATCCTAGACGCTCGATCTTGGTTATTTTCGCTTTCGCGGCTGGCAGTAAAAGAACCATGTTTCTGTGAATAACTCCTGAACCGTAAGTCCTAGACGCTCGCTCTTGGCTGCATTCGATTCAGCTCGTGGCAGCCAGTCTAAAAAACACTATCTTGGACTTCTCTGCATGTTTCCCAGGCGAGCAATTGGCAGCATGTTCAGAACCATGTTTCTGTGAATAACTCCTGAACCGTAAGTCCTAGACGCTCGCTCTTGGCTGCATTCGATTCAGCTCGTGGCAGCCAGTCTAAAAAACACTATCTTGGACTTCTCTGCATGTTTCCCAGGCGAGCAATTGGCAGCATGTTCAGAACCATGTTTCTGTGAATAACTCCTGAACCGTAAGTCACAGACGCTCGCTCTTGGCTGCATTCGATTCAGCTCGTGGCAGCCAGTCTAAAAAACACTATCTTGGACTTCTCTGCATGTTCCTAAGGCAAATGTTTCTAAAGCTAATTCTTGAACCGTAAGTCCTAGACGCTCGATCTTGGCGGCATTCGTCTCAGCGCCTGGCAATTAGTATAGGAGCACTGTGTTTGACTTCTCTGGATGTTTCCCAGGCGAGTTATTGACAAGTAAATCCTAGACGCTCGATCTTGGTTATTTTCGCTTTCGCGGCTGGCAGTAAAAGAACCATGTTTCTGTGAATAACTCCTGAACCGTAAGTCCTAGACGCTCGCTCTTGGCTGCATTCGATTCAGCTCGTGGCAGCCAGTCTAAAAAACACTATCTTGGACTTCTCTGCATGTTTCCCAGGCGAGCAATTGGCAGCATGTTCAGAACCATGTTTCTGTGAATAACTCCTGAACCGTAAGTCCTAGACGCTCGCTCTTGGCTGCATTCGATTCAGCTCGTGGCAGCCAGTCTAAAAAACACTATCTTGGACTTCTCTGCATGTTCCTAAGGCAAATGTTTCTAAAGCTAATTCTTGAACCGTAAGTCCTAGACGCTCGATCTTGGCGGCATTCGTCTCAGCGCCTGGCAATTAGTATAGGAGCACTGTGTTTGACTTCTCTGGATGTTTCCCAGGCGAGTTATTGACAAGTAAATCCTAGACGCTCGATCTTGGTTATTTTCGCTTTCGCGGCTGGCAGTAAAAGAACCATGTTTCTGTGAATAACTCCTGAACCGTAAGTCCTAGACGCTCGCTCTTGGCTGCATTCGATTCAGCTCGTGGCAGCCAGTCTAAAAAACACTATCTTGGACTTCTCTGCATGTTTCCCAGGCGAGCAATTGGCAGCATGTTCAGAACCATGTTTCTGTGAATAACTCCTGAACCGTAAGTCCTAGACGCTCGCTCTTGGCTGCATTCGATTCAGCTCGTGGCAGCCAGTCTAAAAAACACTATCTTGGACTTCTCTGCATGTTCCTAAGGCAAATGTTTCTAAAGCTAATTCTTGAACCGTAAGTCCTAGACGCTCGATCTTGGCGGCATTCGTCTCAGCGCCTGGCAATTAGTATAGGAGCACTGTGTTTGACTTCTCTGGATGTTTCCCAGGCGAGTTATTGACAAGTAAATCCTAGACGCTCGATCTTGGTTATTTTCGCTTTCGCGGCTGGCAGTAAAAGAACCATGTTTCTGTGAATAACTCCTGAACCGTAAGTCCTAGACGCTCGCTCTTGGCTGCATTCGATTCAGCTCGTGGCAGCCAGTCTAAAAAACACTATCTTGGACTTCTCTGCATGTTTCCCAGGCGAGAAATTGGCAGCATGTTCAGAACCATGTTTCTGTGAATAACTCCTGAACCGTAAGTCCTAGACGCTCGCTCTTGGCTGCATTCGATTCAGCTCGTGGCAGCCAGTCTAAAAAACACTATCTTGGACTTCTCTGCATGTTTCCCAGGCGAGCAATTGGCAGCATGTTCAGAACCATGTTTCTGTGAATAACTCCTGAACCGTAAGTCCTAGACGCTCGCTCTTGGCTGCATTCGATTCAGCTCGTGGCAGCCAGTCTAAAAAACACTATCTTGGACTTCTCTGCATGTTTCCCAGGCGAGAAATTGGCAGCATGTTCAGAACCATGTTTCTGTGAATAACTCCTGAACCGTAAGTCCTAGACGCTCGCTCTTGGCTGCATTCGATTCAGCTCGTGGCAGCCAGTCTAAAAAACACTATCTTGGACTTCTCTGCATGTTTCCCAGGCGAGCAATTGGCAGCATGTTCAGAACCATGTTTCTGTGAATAACTCCTGAACCGTAAGTCCTAGACGCTCGCTCTTGGCTGCATTCGATTCAGCTCGTGGCAGCCAGTCTAAAAAACACTATCTTGGACTTCTCTGCATGTTTCCCAGGCGAGAAATTGGCAGCATGTTCAGAACCATGTTTCTGTGAATAACTCCTGAACCGTAAGTCCTAGACGCTCGATCTTGGCGGCATTCGTCTCAGCGCCTGGCAATTAGTATAGGAGCACTGTGTTTGACTTCTCTGGATGTTTCCCAGGCGAGTTATTGACAAGTAAATCCTAGACGCTCGATCTTGGTTATTTTCGCTTTCGCGGCTGGCAGTAAAAGAACCATGTTTCTGTGAATAACTCCTGAACCGTAAGTCCTAGACGCTCGCTCTTGGCTGCATTCGATTCAGCTCGTGGCAGCCAGTCTAAAAAACACTATCTTGGACTTCTCTGCATGTTTCCCAGACGAGAAATTGGCAGCATGTTCAGAACCATGTTTCTGTGAATAACTCCTGAACCGTAAGTCCTAGACGCTCGATCTTGGCGGCATTCGTCTCAGCGCCTGGCAATTAGTATAGGAGCACTGTGTTTGACTTCTCTGGATGTTTCCCAGGCGAGTTATTGACAAGTAAATCCTAGACGCTCGATCTTGGTTATTTTCGCTTTCGCGGCTGGCAGTAAAAGAACCATGTTTCTGTGAATAACTCCTGAACCGTAAGTCCTAGACGCTCGCTCTTGGCTGCATTCGATTCAGCTCGTGGCAGCCAGTCTAAAAAACACTATCTTGGACTTCTCTGCATGTTTCCCAGGCGAGCAATTGGCAGCATGTTCAGAACCATGTTTCTGTGAATAACTCCTGAACCGTAAGTCCTAGACGCTCGCTCTTGGCTGCATTCGATTCAGCTCGTGGCAGCCAGTCTAAAAAACACTATCTTGGACTTCTCTGCATGTTTCCCAGGCGAGCAATTGGCAGCATGTTCAGAACCATGTTTCTGTGAATAACTCCTGAACCGTAAGTCCTAGACGCTCGCTCTTGGCTGCATTCGATTCAGCTCGTGGCAGCCAGTCTAAAAAACACTATCTTGGACTTCTCTGCATGTTTCCCAGGCGAGAAATTGGCAGCATGTTCAGAACCATGTTTCTGTGAATAACTCCTGAACCGTAAGTCCTAGACGCTCGCTCTTGGCTGCATTCGATTCAGCTCGTGGCAGCCAGTCTAAAAAACACTATCTTGGACTTCTCTGCATGTTCCTAAGGCAAATGTTTCTAAAGCTAATTCTTGAACCGTAAGTCCTAGACGCTCGATCTTGGCGGCATTCGTCTCAGCGCCTGGCAATTAGTATAGGAGCACTGTGTTTGACTTCTCTGGATGTTTCCCAGGCGAGTTATTGACAAGTAAATCCTAGACGCTCGATCTTGGTTATTTTCGCTTTCGCGGCTGGCAGTAAAAGAACCATGTTTCTGTGAATAACTCCTGAACCGTAAGTCCTAGACGCTCGCTCTTGGCTGCATTCGATTCAGCTCGTGGCAGCCAGTCTAAAAAACACTATCTTGGACTTCTCTGCATGTTTCCCAGGCGAGCAATTGGCAGCATGTTCAGAACCATGTTTCTGTGAATAACTCCTGAACCGTAAGTCCTAGACGCTCGCTCTTGGCTGCATTCGATTCAGCTCGTGGCAGCCAGTCTAAAAAACACTATCTTGGACTTCTCTGCATGTTTCCCAGGCGAGCAATTGGCAGCATGTTCAGAACCATGTTTCTGTGAATAACTCCTGAACCGTAAGTCCTAGACGCTCGCTCTTGGCTGCATTCGATTCAGCTCGTGGCAGCCAGTCTAAAAAACACTATCTTGGACTTCTCTGCATGTTTCCCAGGCGAGAAATTGGCAGCATGTTCAGAACCATGTTTCTGTGAATAACTCCTGAACCGTAAGTCCTAGACGCTCGCTCTTGGCTGCATTCGATTCAGCTCGTGGCAGCCAGTCTAAAAAACACTATCTCGGACTTCTCTGCATGTTTCCCAGGCGAGCAATTGGCAGCATGTTCAGAACCATGTTTCTGTGAATAACTCCTGAACCGTAAGTCCTAGACGCTCGCTCTTGGCTGCATTCGATTCAGCTCGTGGCAGCCAGTCTAAAAAACACTATCTTGGACTTCTCTGCATGTTTCCCAGGCGAGAAATTGGCAGCATGTTCAGAACCATGTTTCTGTGAATAACTCCTGAACCGTAAGTCCTAGACGCTCGATCTTGGCTGCATTCGATTCAGCTCGTGGCAGCCAGTCTAAAAAACACTATCTCGGACTTCTCTGCATGTTTCCCAGGCGAGAAATTGGCAGCATGTTCAGAACCATGTTTCTGTGAATAACTCCTGAACCGTAAGTCCTAGACGCTCGCTCTTGGCTGCATTCGATTCAGCTCGTGGCAGCCAGTCTAAAAAACACTATCTCGGACTTCTCTGCATGTTTCCCAGGCGAGCAATTGGCAGCATGTTCAGAACCATGTTTCTGTGAATAACTCCTGAACCGTAAGTCCTAGACGCTCGCTCTTGGCTGCATTCGATTCAGCTCGTGGCAGCCAGTCTAAAAAACACTATCTTGGACTTCTCTGCATGTTTCCCAGGCGAGAAATTGGCAGCATGTTCAGAACCATGTTTCTGTGAATAACTCCTGAACCGTAAGTCCTAGACGCTCGATCTTGGCTGCATTCGATTCAGCTCGTGGCAGCCAGTCTAAAAAACACTATCTCGGACTTCTCTGCATGTTTCCCAGGCGAGAAATTGGCAGCATGTTCAGAACCATGTTTCTGTGAATAACTCCTGAACCGTAAGTCCTAGACGCTCGCTCTTGGCTGCATTCGATTCAGCTCGTGGCAGCCAGTCTAAAAAACACTATCTCGGACTTCTCTGCATGTTTCCCAGGCGAGCAATTGGCAGCATGTTCAGAACCATGTTTCTGTGAATAACTCCTGAACCGTAAGTCCTAGACGCTCGCTCTTGGCTGCATTCGATTCAGCTCGTGGCAGCCAGTCTAAAAAACACTATCTTGGACTTCTCTGCATGTTTCCCAGACGAGAAATTGGCAGCATGTTCAGAACCATGTTTCTGTGAATAACTCCTGAACCGTAAGTCCTAGACGCTCGATCTTGGCGGCATTCGTCTCAGCGCCTGGCAATTAGTATAGGAGCACTGTGTTTGACTTCTCTGGATGTTTCCCAGGCGAGTTATTGACAAGTAAATCCTAGACGCTCGATCTTGGTTATTTTCGCTTTCGCGGCTGGCAGTAAAAGAACCATGTTTCTGTGAATAACTCCTGAACCGTAAGTCCTAGACGCTCGCTCTTGGCTGCATTCGATTCAGCTCGTGGCAGCCAGTCTAAAAAACACTATCTTGGACTTCTCTGCATGTTTCCCAGGCGAGCAATTGGCAGCATGTTCAGAACCATGTTTCTGTGAATAACTCCTGAACCGTAAGTCCTAGACGCTCGCTCTTGGCTGCATTCGATTCAGCTCGTGGCAGCCAGTCTAAAAAACACTATCTTGGACTTCTCTGCATGTTTCCCAGGCGAGAAATTGGCAGCATGTTCAGAACCATGTTTCTGTGAATAACTCCTGAACCGTAAGTCCTAGACGCTCGCTCTTGGCTGCATTCGATTCAGCTCGTGGCAGCCAGTCTAAAAAACACTATCTTGGACTTCTCTGCATGTTTCCCAGGCGAGAAATTGGCAGCATGTTCAGAACCATGTTTCTGTGAATAACTCCTGAACCGTAAGTCCTAGACGCTCGCTCTTGGCTGCATTCGATTCAGCTCGTGGCAGCCAGTCTAAAAAACACTATCTCGGACTTCTCTGCATGTTTCCCAGGCGAGCAATTGGCAGCATGTTCAGAACCATGTTTCTGTGAATAACTCCTGAACCGTAAGTCCTAGACGCTCGCTCTTGGCTGCATTCGATTCAGCTCGTGGCAGCCAGTCTAAAAAACACTATCTTGGACTTCTCTGCATGTTTCCCAGGCGAGCAATTGGCAGCATGTTCAGAACCATGTTTCTGTGAATAACTCCTGAACCGTAAGTCCTAGACGCTCGCTCTTGGCTGCATTCGATTCAGCTCGTGGCAGCCAGTCTAAAAAACACTATCTTGGACTTCTCTGCATGTTTCCCAGGCGAGAAATTGGCAGCATGTTCAGAACCATGTTTCTGTGAATAACTCCTGAACCGTAAGTCCTAGACGCTCGATCTTGGCGGCATTCGTCTCAGCGCCTGGCAATTAGTATAGGAGCACTGTGTTTGACTTCTCTGGATGTTTCCCAGGCGAGTTATTGACAAGTAAATCCTAGACGCTCGATCTTGGTTATTTTCGCTTTCGCGGCTGGCAGTAAAAGAACCATGTTTCTGTGAATAACTCCTGAACCGTAAGTCCTAGACGCTCGCTCTTGGCTGCATTCGATTCAGCTCGTGGCAGCCAGTCTAAAAAACACTATCTTGGACTTCTCTGCATGTTTCCCAGACGAGAAATTGGCAGCATGTTCAGAACCATGTTTCTGTGAATAACTCCTGAACCGTAAGTCCTAGACGCTCGATCTTGGCGGCATTCGTCTCAGCGCCTGGCAATTAGTATAGGAGCACTGTGTTTGACTTCTCTGGATGTTTCCCAGGCGAGTTATTGACAAGTAAATCCTAGACGCTCGATCTTGGTTATTTTCGCTTTCGCGGCTGGCAGTAAAAGAACCATGTTTCTGTGAATAACTCCTGAACCGTAAGTCCTAGACGCTCGCTCTTGGCTGCATTCGATTCAGCTCGTGGCAGCCAGTCTAAAAAACACTATCTTGGACTTCTCTGCATGTTTCCCAGGCGAGCAATTGGCAGCATGTTCAGAACCATGTTTCTGTGAATAACTCCTGAACCGTAAGTCCTAGACGCTCGCTCTTGGCTGCATTCGATTCAGCTCGTGGCAGCCAGTCTAAAAAACACTATCTTGGACTTCTCTGCATGTTTCCCAGGCGAGCAATTGGCAGCATGTTCAGAACCATGTTTCTGTGAATAACTCCTGAACCGTAAGTCCTAGACGCTCGCTCTTGGCTGCATTCGATTCAGCTCGTGGCAGCCAGTCTAAAAAACACTATCTTGGACTTCTCTGCATGTTTCCCAGGCGAGAAATTGGCAGCATGTTCAGAACCATGTTTCTGTGAATAACTCCTGAACCGTAAGTCCTAGACGCTCGCTCTTGGCTGCATTCGATTCAGCTCGTGGCAGCCAGTCTAAAAAACACTATCTTGGACTTCTCTGCATGTTCCTAAGGCAAATGTTTCTAAAGCTAATTCTTGAACCGTAAGTCCTAGACGCTCGATCTTGGCGGCATTCGTCTCAGCGCCTGGCAATTAGTATAGGAGCACTGTGTTTGACTTCTCTGGATGTTTCCCAGGCGAGTTATTGACAAGTAAATCCTAGACGCTCGATCTTGGTTATTTTCGCTTTCGCGGCTGGCAGTAAAAGAACCATGTTTCTGTGAATAACTCCTGAACCGTAAGTCCTAGACGCTCGCTCTTGGCTGCATTCGATTCAGCTCGTGGCAGCCAGTCTAAAAAACACTATCTTGGACTTCTCTGCATGTTTCCCAGGCGAGCAATTGGCAGCATGTTCAGAACCATGTTTCTGTGAATAACTCCTGAACCGTAAGTCCTAGACGCTCGCTCTTGGCTGCATTCGATTCAGCTCGTGGCAGCCAGTCTAAAAAACACTATCTTGGACTTCTCTGCATGTTCCTAAGGCAAATGTTTCTAAAGCTAATTCTTGAACCGTAAGTCCTAGACGCTCGATCTTGGCGGCATTCGTCTCAGCGCCTGGCAATTAGTATAGGAGCACTGTGTTTGACTTCTCTGGATGTTTCCCAGGCGAGTTATTGACAAGTAAATCCTAGACGCTCGATCTTGGTTATTTTCGCTTTCGCGGCTGGCAGTAAAAGAACCATGTTTCTGTGAATAACTCCTGAACCGTAAGTCCTAGACGCTCGCTCTTGGCTGCATTCGATTCAGCTCGTGGCAGCCAGTCTAAAAAACACTATCTTGGACTTCTCTGCATGTTTCCCAGGCGAGAAATTGGCAGCATGTTCAGAACCATGTTTCTGTGAATAACTCCTGAACCGTAAGTCCTAGACGCTCGCTCTTGGCTGCATTCGATTCAGCTCGTGGCAGCCAGTCTAAAAAACACTATCTTGGACTTCTCTGCATGTTCCTAAGGCAAATGTTTCTAAAGCTAATTCTTGAACCGTAAGTCCTAGACGCTCGATCTTGGCGGCATTCGTCTCAGCGCCTGGCAATTAGTATAGGAGCACTGTGTTTGACTTCTCTGGATGTTTCCCAGGCGAGTTATTGACAAGTAAATCCTAGACGCTCGATCTTGGTTATTTTCGCTTTCGCGGCTGGCAGTAAAAGAACCATGTTTCTGTGAATAACTCCTGAACCGTAAGTCCTAGACGCTCGCTCTTGGCTGCATTCGATTCAGCTCGTGGCAGCCAGTCTAAAAAACACTATCTTGGACTTCTCTGCATGTTTCCCAGACGAGAAATTGGCAGCATGTTCAGAACCATGTTTCTGTGAATAACTCCTGAACCGTAAGTCCTAGACGCTCGATCTTGGCGGCATTCGTCTCAGCGCCTGGCAATTAGTATAGGAGCACTGTGTTTGACTTCTCTGGATGTTTCCCAGGCGAGTTATTGACAAGTAAATCCTAGACGCTCGATCTTGGTTATTTTCGCTTTCGCGGCTGGCAGTAAAAGAACCATGTTTCTGTGAATAACTCCTGAACCGTAAGTCCTAGACGCTCGCTCTTGGCTGCATTCGATTCAGCTCGTGGCAGCCAGTCTAAAAAACACTATCTTGGACTTCTCTGCATGTTTCCCAGGCGAGCAATTGGCAGCATGTTCAGAACCATGTTTCTGTGAATAACTCCTGAACCGTAAGTCCTAGACGCTCGCTCTTGGCTGCATTCGATTCAGCTCGTGGCAGCCAGTCTAAAAAACACTATCTTGGACTTCTCTGCATGTTTCCCAGGCGAGCAATTGGCAGCATGTTCAGAACCATGTTTCTGTGAATAACTCCTGAACCGTAAGTCCTAGACGCTCGCTCTTGGCTGCATTCGATTCAGCTCGTGGCAGCCAGTCTAAAAAACACTATCTTGGACTTCTCTGCATGTTCCTAAGGCAAATGTTTCTAAAGCTAATTCTTGAACCGTAAGTCCTAGACGCTCGATCTTGGCGGCATTCGTCTCAGCGCCTGGCAATTAGTATAGGAGCACTGTGTTTGACTTCTCTGGATGTTTCCCAGGCGAGTTATTGACAAGTAAATCCTAGACGCTCGATCTTGGTTATTTTCGCTTTCGCGGCTGGCAGTAAAAGAACCATGTTTCTGTGAATAACTCCTGAACCGTAAGTCCTAGACGCTCGCTCTTGGCTGCATTCGATTCAGCTCGTGGCAGCCAGTCTAAAAAAC
Organism: Rhinoderma darwinii; assembly: GCF_050947455.1. NCBI lineage: Eukaryota > Metazoa > Chordata > Amphibia > Anura > Rhinodermatidae > Rhinoderma > Rhinoderma darwinii. Next base: position 2,717 of record NW_027463384.1, on the reverse strand, counting down.
ACTATCTTGGACTTCTCTGCATGTTTCCCAGACGAGAAATTGGCAGCATGTTCAGAACCATGTTTCTGTGAATAACTCCTGAACCGTAAGTCCTAGACGCTCGATCTTGGCGGCATTCGTCTCAGCGCCTGGCAATTAGTATAGGAGCACTGTGTTTGACTTCTCTGGATGTTTCCCAGGCGAGTTATTGACAAGTAAATCCTAGACGCTCGATCTTGGTTATTTTCGCTTTCGCGGCTGGCAGTAAAAGAACCATGTTTCTGTGAATAACTCCTGAACCGTAAGTCCTAGACGCTCGCTCTTGGCTGCATTCGATTCAGCTCGTGGCAGCCAGTCTAAAAAACACTATCTTGGACTTCTCTGCATGTTTCCCAGGCGAGCAATTGGCAGCATGTTCAGAACCATGTTTCTGTGAATAACTCCTGAACCGTAAGTCCTAGACGCTCGCTCTTGGCTGCATTCGATTCAGCTCGTGGCAGCCAGTCTAAAAAACACTATCTTGGACTTCTCTGCATGTTTCCCAGGCGAGCAATTGGCAGCATGTTCAGAACCATGTTTCTGTGAATAACTCCTGAACCGTAAGTCCTAGACGCTCGCTCTTGGCTGCATTCGATTCAGCTCGTGGCAGCCAGTCTAAAAAACACTATCTTGGACTTCTCTGCATGTTTCCCAGGCGAGAAATTGGCAGCATGTTCAGAACCATGTTTCTGTGAATAACTCCTGAACCGTAAGTCCTAGACGCTCGCTCTTGGCTGCATTCGATTCAGCTCGTGGCAGCCAGTCTAAAAAACACTATCTTGGACTTCTCTGCATGTTTCCCAGGCGAGAAATTGGCAGCATGTTCAGAACCATGTTTCTGTGAATAACTCCTGAACCGTAAGTCCTAGACGCTCGCTCTTGGCTGCATTCGATTCAGCTCGTGGCAGCCAGTCTAAAAAACACTATCTTGGACTTCTCTGCATGTTTCCCAGGCGAGAAATTGGCAGCATGTTCAGAACCATGTTTCTGTGAATAACTCCTGAACCGTAAGTCCTAGACGCTCGATCTTGGCGGCATTCGTCTCAGCGCCTGGCAATTAGTATAGGAGCACTGTGTTTGACTTCTCTGGATGTTTCCCAGGCGAGTTATTGACAAGTAAATCCTAGACGCTCGATCTTGGTTATTTTCGCTTTCGCGGCTGGCAGTAAAAGAACCATGTTTCTGTGAATAACTCCTGAACCGTAAGTCCTAGACGCTCGCTCTTGGCTGCATTCGATTCAGCTCGTGGCAGCCAGTCTAAAAAACACTATCTTGGACTTCTCTGCATGTTTCCCAGGCGAGCATTGGCAGCATGTTCAGAACCATGTTTCTGTGAATAACTCCTGAACCGTAAGTCCTAGACGCTCGCTCTTGGCTGCATTCGATTCAGCTCGTGGCAGCCAGTCTAAAAAACACTATCTTGGACTTCTCTGCATGTTTCCCAGGCGAGCAATTGGCAGCATGTTCAGAACCATGTTTCTGTGAATAACTCCTGAACCGTAAGTCACAGACGCTCGCTCTTGGCTGCATTCGATTCAGCTCGTGGCAGCCAGTCTAAAAAACACTATCTTGGACTTCTCTGCATGTTCCTAAGGCAAATGTTTCTAAAGCTAATTCTTGAACCGTAAGTCCTAGACGCTCGATCTTGGCGGCATTCGTCTCAGCGCCTGGCAATTAGTATAGGAGCACTGTGTTTGACTTCTCTGGATGTTTCCCAGGCGAGTTATTGACAAGTAAATCCTAGACGCTCGATCTTGGTTATTTTCGCTTTCGCGGCTGGCAGTAAAAGAACCATGTTTCTGTGAATAACTCCTGAACCGTAAGTCCTAGACGCTCGCTCTTGGCTGCATTCGATTCAGCTCGTGGCAGCCAGTCTAAAAAACACTATCTTGGACTTCTCTGCATGTTTCCCAGGCGAGCAATTGGCAGCATGTTCAGAACCATGTTTCTGTGAATAACTCCTGAACCGTAAGTCCTAGACGCTCGCTCTTGGCTGCATTCGATTCAGCTCGTGGCAGCCAGTCTAAAAAACACTATCTTGGACTTCTCTGCATGTTCCTAAGGCAAATGTTTCTAAAGCTAATTCTTGAACCGTAAGTCCTAGACGCTCGATCTTGGCGGCATTCGTCTCAGCGCCTGGCAATTAGTATAGGAGCACTGTGTTTGACTTCTCTGGATGTTTCCCAGGCGAGTTATTGACAAGTAAATCCTAGACGCTCGATCTTGGTTATTTTCGCTTTCGCGGCTGGCAGTAAAAGAACCATGTTTCTGTGAATAACTCCTGAACCGTAAGTCCTAGACGCTCGCTCTTGGCTGCATTCGATTCAGCTCGTGGCAGCCAGTCTAAAAAACACTATCTTGGACTTCTCTGCATGTTTCCCAGGCGAGCAATTGGCAGCATGTTCAGAACCATGTTTCTGTGAATAACTCCTGAACCGTAAGTCCTAGACGCTCGCTCTTGGCTGCATTCGATTCAGCTCGTGGCAGCCAGTCTAAAAAACACTATCTTGGACTTCTCTGCATGTTCCTAAGGCAAATGTTTCTAAAGCTAATTCTTGAACCGTAAGTCCTAGACGCTCGATCTTGGCGGCATTCGTCTCAGCGCCTGGCAATTAGTATAGGAGCACTGTGTTTGACTTCTCTGGATGTTTCCCAGGCGAGTTATTGACAAGTAAATCCTAGACGCTCGATCTTGGTTA
>NW_027463383.1:0-26693 GCF_050947455.1 Rhinoderma darwinii | reverse complement strand
CCGTAAGTCATAGACGCTCGATCTTGGCGGCATTCGTCTCAGCGCCTGGCAATTAGTATAGAAGCACTGTTTCCCACTGTTTCTGAGGCTAATTCTTGAACCGTAAGTCCTAGACGCTAGATCTTGGCGGCATTCGTCTCAGCGCCTGGCAATTAGTATAGAAGCTCTGTCTTTGACTTCTCTGGATGTTTCCCAGGCGAGCTATTGACAAGTAAATCCTAGACGCTCGATCTTGGTTATTTTCGCTTTCGCGGCTGGCAGCAAAGTTCAGAACCATGTTTCTGTGAATAACTCTTAAACCGTAAGTCACAGACGCTCGCTCTTGGCTGCATTAGTTTCAGCGTGTGGCAGCCAGTCTAAAAAACACAATATTGGACTTCTCTGGATGTTTCCCAGGCGAGCTATTGGCAGCATGTTCAGAACCACTGTTTCTGAGGCTAATTCTTGAACCGTAAGTCATAGACGCTCGATCTTGGCGGCATTCGTCTCAGCGCCTGGCAATTAGTATAGAAGCACTGTTTCCCACTTTTTCTGAGGCTAATTCTTGAACCGTAAGTCATAGACGCTAGATCTTGGCGGCATTCGTCTCAGCGCCTGGCAATTAGTATAGAATCACTGTCTTTGACTTCTCTGGATGTTTCCCAGGCGAGCTATTGACAAGTAAATCCTAGACGCTCGATCTTGGTTATTTTCGCTTTCGCGGCTGGCAGCAAAGTTCAGAACCATGTTTCTGTGAATAACTCTTGAACCGTAAGTCACAGACGCTCGCTCTTGGCTGCATTAGTTTCAGCTCGTGGCAGCCAGTCTAAAAAGCACAATCTTGGACTTCTCTGGATGTTTCCCAGGCGAGCTATTGGCAGCATGTTCAGAACCACTGTTTCTGAGGCTAATTCTTGAACCGTAAGTCATAGACGCTCGATCTTGGCGGCATTCGTCTCAGCGCCTGGCAATTAGTATATAAGCACTGTTTCCCACTGTTTCTGAGGCTAATTCTTGAACCGTAAGTCATAGACGCTTGATCTTGGCGGCATTCGTCTCAGCGCCTGGCAATTAGTATAGAAGCACTGTCTTTGACTTCTCTGGATGTTTCCCAGGCGAGCTATTGACAAGTAAATCCTAGACGCTCGATCTTGGTTATTTTCGCTTTCGCGGCTGGCAGCAAAGTTCAGAACCATGTTTCTGTGAATAACTCTTGAACCGTAAGTCACAGACGCTCGCTCTTGGCTGCATTCGTTTCAGCTCGTGGCAGCCAGTCTAAAAAACACTATCTTGGACTTCTCTGGATGTTTCCCAGACGAGCTATTGGCAGCATGTTCAGAACCACTGTTTCTGAGGCTAATTCTTGAACCGTAAGTCATAGACGCTCGATCTTGGCGGCATTCGTCTCAGCGCCTGGCAATTAGTATAGAAGCACTGTTTCCCACTGTTTCTGAGGCTAATTCTTGAACCGTAAGTCATAGACGCTAGATCTTGGCGGCATTCGTCTCAGCACCTGGCAATTAGTATAGAAGCACTGTTTCCCACTGTTTCTGAGGCTAATTCTTGAACCGTAAGTCATAGACGCTAGATCTTGGCGGCATTCGTTTCAGCGCCTGGCAATTAGTATAGAAGCACTGTCTTTGACTTCTCTGGATTTTTCCCAGGCGAGCTATTGACAAGTAAAACCTAGACGCTCGATCTTGGTTATTTTCGCTTTCGCGGCTGGCAGCAAAGTTCAGAACCATGTTTCTGTGAATAACTCTTGAACCGTAAGTCACAGACGCTCGCTCTTGGCTGCTTTCGTTTCAGCTCGTGGCAGCCAGTCTAAAAAACACAATCTTGGACTTCTCTGGATGTTTCCCAGGCGAGCTATTGGCAGCATGTTCAGAACCACTGTTTCTGAGGCTAATTCTTGAACCGTAAGTCTTAGACGCTCGATCTTGGCGCCATTCGTCTCAGCGCCTGGCAATTAGTATAGAAGCACTGTCTTTGACTTCTCTGGATGTTTCCCAGGCGAGCTATTGACAAGTAAATCCTAGACGCTCGATCTTGGTTATTTTCGCTTTCGCGGCTGGCAGCAAAGTTCAGAACCATGTTTCTGTGAATAACTCTTGAACCGTAAGTCACAGACGCTCGCTCTTGGCTGCATTCGTTTCAGCTCGTGGCAGCCAGTCTAAAAAACCCTATCTTGGACTTCTCTGGATGTTTCCCAGGCGAGCAATTGGCAGCATGTTCAGAACCACTGTTTCTGAGGCTAATTCTTGAACCGTAAGTCATTGACGCTCGATCTTGGCGGCATTCGCCTAAGCCCCTGGCAATTAGTATAGAAGCACTGTTTCCCACTGTTTCTGAGGCTAATTCTTGAACCGTAAGTCATAGACGCTAGATCTTGGCGGCATTCGTCTCAGCGCCTGGCAATTAGTATAGAAGCACTGTCTTTGACTTCTCTGGATGTTTCCCAGGCGAGCTATTGACAAGTAAATCCTAGACGCTCGATCTTGGTTATTTTCGCTTTCGCGGCTGGCAGCAAAGTTCAGAACCATGTTTCTGTGAATAACTCTTGAACCGTAAGTCACAGACGCTCGCTCTTGGCTGCATTCATTTCAGCTCGTGGCAGCCAGTCTTAAAAACCCTATCTTGGACTTCTCTGGATGTTTCCCAGGCGAGCTATTGGCAGCATGTTCAGAACCACTGTTTCTGAGGCTAATTCTTGAACCGTAAGTCATAGACGCTCGATCTTGGCGGCATTCGTCTCAGCGCCTGGCAAATAGTATAGAAGCACTGTTTCCCACTGTTTCTGAGGCTAATTCTTGAACCGTAAGTCATAGACGCTAGATCTTGGCGGCATTCGTCTCAGCGCCTGGCAATTAGTATAGAAGCACTGTCTTTGACTTCTCTGGATGTTTCCCAGGCGAGCTATTGACAAGTAAATCCTAGACGCTCGATCTTGGTTATTTTCGCTTTCGCGGCTGGCAGCAAAGTTCAGAACCATGTTTCTGTGAATAACTCTTGAACCGTAAGTCACAGACGCTCGCTCTTGGCTGCATTCGTTTCAGCTCGTGGCAGCCAGTCTAAAAAACACTATCTTGGACTTCTCTGGATGTTTCCCAGGTGAGTTATTGGCAGCATGTTTAGAACCACTGTTTCTGAGGCTAATTCTTGAACCGTAAGTCTTAGACGCTCGATCTTGGCGGCATTCGTCTCAGCGCCTGGCAATTAGTATAGAAGCACTGTTTCCCACTGTTTCTGAGTCTAATTCTTGAACCGTAAGTCATAGACGCTAGATCTTGGCGGCATTCGTCTCAGCGCCTGGCAATTAGTATAGAAGCACTGTCTTTGACTTCTCTGGATGTTTCCCAGGCGAGCTATTGACAAGTAAATCCTAGACGCTCGATCTTGGTTATTTTCGCTTTCGCGGCTGGCAGCAAAGTTCAGAACCATGTTTCTGTGAATAACTCTTGAACCGTAAGTCACAGACGCTCGCTCTTGGCTGCATTCGTTTCAGCTCGTGGCAGCCAGTCTAAAAAACACTATCTTGGACTTCTCTGGATGTTTCCCAGGTGAGTTATTGGCAGCATGTTTAGAACCACTGTTTCTGAGGCTAATTCTTGAACCGTAAGTCTTAGACGCTCGATCTTGGCGGCATTCGTCTCAGCGCCTGGCAATTAGTATAGAAGCACTGTTTCCCACTGTTTCTGAGTCTAATTCTTGAACCGTAAGTCATAGACGCTAGATCTTGGCGGCATTCGTCTCAGCGCCTGGCAATTAGTATAGAAGCACTGTCTTTGACTTCTCTGGATGTTTCCCAGGCGAGCTATTGACAAGTAAATCCTAGACGCTCGATTTTGGTTATTTTCGCTTTCGCGGCTGGCAGCAAAGTTCAGAACCATGTTTCTGTGAATAACTCTTGAACCGTAAGTCACAGACGCTCGCTCTTGGCTGCATTCGTTTCAGCTCGTAGCAGCCAGTCTAAAAAACACAATCTTGGACTTCTCTGGATGTTTCCCAGGCGAGCTATTGGCAGCATGTTCAGAACCACTGTTTCTGAGGCTAATTCTTGAACCGTAAGTCATAGACGCTCGATCGTGGCGGCATTTGTCTCAGCGCCTGGCAATTAGTATAGAAGCACTGTTTCCCACTGTTTCTGAGGCTAATTCTTGAACCGTAAGTCATAGACGCTAGATCTTGGCGGCATTCGTCTCAGCGCCTGGCAATTAGTATAGAAGCACTGTCTTTGACTTCTCTGGATGTTTCCCAGGCGAGCTATTGACAAGTAAATTCTAGACGCTCGATCTTGGTTATTTTCGCTTTCGCGGCTGGCAGCAAAGTTCAGAACCATGTTTCTGTGAATAACTCTTGAACCGTAAGTCACAGACGCTCGCTCTTGGCTGCATTCGTTTCAGCTCGTGGCAGCCAGTCTAAAAAACACAATCTTGGACTTCTCTGGATGTTTCCCAGGCGAGCTATTGGCAGCATGTTCAGAACCACTGTTTCTGAGGCTAATTCTTGAACCGTAAGTCATAGACGCTCGATCTTGGCGGCATTCGTCTCAGCGCCTGGCAATTAGTATAGAAGCACTGTTTCCCACTGTTTCTGAGGCTAATTCTTGAACCGTAAGTCTTAGACGCTCGATCTTCGCGGCATTCGTCTCAGCGCCTGGCAATTAGTATAGAAGCACTGTTTCCCACTGATTCTGAGGCTAATTCTTGAACCGTAAGTCATAGACGCTAGATCTTGGCAGAATTCGTCTCAGCGCCTGGCAATTAGTATAGAAGCACTGTCTTTGACTTCTCTGGATGTTTCCCAGGCGTGCTATTGACAAGTAAATCCTAGACGCTCGATCTTGGTTATTTTCGCTTACGCGGCTGGCAGCAAAGTTCAGAACCATGTTTCTGTGAATAACTCTTGAACCGTAAGTCACAGACGCTCGCTCTTGGCTGCATTCGTTTCAGCTCGTGGCAGCCAGTCTAACAAACACTATCTTGGACTTCTCTGGATGTTTCCCAGGTGAGCTATTGGCAGCATGTTCAGAACCACTGTTTCTGAGGCTAATTCTTGAACCGTAAGTCTTAGACGCTCGATCTTGGCGGCATTCGTCTCAGCGCCTGGCAATTAGTATAGAAGCACTGTTTCCCACTGTTTCTGAGGCTAATTCTTGAACCGTAAGTCATAGACGCTAGATCTTGGCGGCATTCGTCTCAGCGCCTGGCAATTAGTATAGAAGCACTGTCTTTGACTTCTCTGGATGTTTCCCAGGCGAGCTATTGACAAGTAAATCCTAGACGCTCGATCTTGGTTATTTTCGCTTTCGCGGCTGGCAGCAAAGTTCAGAACCATGTTTCTGTGAATAACTCTTGAACCGTAAGTCACAGACGCTCGCTCTTGGCTGCATTCGTTTCAGCTCGTGGCAGCCAGTCTAAAAAACACAATCTTGGACTTCTCTGGATGTTTCCCAGGCGAGCTATTGGCAGCATGTTCAGAACCACTGTTTCTGAGGCTAATTCTTGAACCGTAAGTCATAGACGCTCGATCTTGGCGGCATTCGTCTCAGCGCCTGGCAATTAGTATAGAAGCACTGTTTCCCACTGTTTCTGAGGCTAATTCTTGAACCGTAAGTCATAGACGCTAGATCTTGGCGGCATTCGTCTCAGCGCCTGGCAATTAGTATAGAAGCACTGTCTTTGACTTCTCTGGATGTTTCCCAGGCGAGCTATTGACAAGTAAATCCTAGACGCTCGATCTTGGTTATTTTCGCTTTCGCGGCTGGCAGCAAAGTTCAGAACCATGTTTCTGTGAATAACTCTTGAACCGTAAGTCACAGACGCTCGCTCTTGGCTGCATTCGTTTCAGTTCGTGGCAGCCAGTCTAAAAAACACAATCTTGGACTTCTCTGGATGTTTCCCAGGCGAGCTATTGGCAGCATGTTCAGAACCACTGTTTCTGAGGCTAATTCTTGAACCGTAAGTCATAGACGCTCGATCTTGGCGGCATTCGTCTCAGCGCCTGGCAATTAGTATAGAAGCACTGTTTCCCACTGTTTCTGAGGCTAATTCTTGAACCGTAAGTCATAGACGCTAGATCTTGGCGGCATTCGTCTCAGCGCCTGGCAATTAGTATAGAAGCTCTGTCTTTGACTTCTCTGGATGTTTCCCAGGCGAGCTATTGACAAGTAAATCCTAGACGCTCGATCTTGGTTATTTTCGCTTTCGCGGCTGGCAGCAAAGTTCAGAACCATGTTTCTGTGAATAACTCTTGAACCGTAAGTCACAGACGCTCGCTCTTGGCTGCATTCGTTTCAGCTCGTGGCAGCCAGTCTAAAAAACACAATCTTGGACTTCTCTGGATGTTTCCCAGGCGAGCTATTGGCAGCATGTTCAGAACCACTGTTTCTGAGGCTAATTCTTGAACCGTAAGTCATAGACGCTCGATCTTGGCGGCATTCGTCTCAGCGCCTGGCAATTAGTATAGAAGCACTGTTTACCACTGTTTCTGAGGCTAATTCTTGAACCGTAAGTCATAGACGCTAGATCTTGGCGGCATTCGTCTCAGCGCCTGGCAATTAGTATAGAAGCACTGTCTTTGACTTCTCTGGATGTTTCCCAGGCGAGCTATTGACAAGTAAATCCTAGACGCTCGATCTTGGTTATTTTCGCTTTCGCGGCTGGCAGCAAAGTTCAGAACCATGTTTCTGTGAATAACTCTTGAACCGTAAGTCACAGACGCTCGCTCTTGGCTGCATTCGTTTCAGCTCGTGGCAGCCAGTCTAAAAAACACAATCTTGGACTTCTCTGGATGTTTCCCAGGCGAGCTATTGGCAGCATGTTCAGAACCACTGTTTCTGAGGCTAATTCTTGAACCGTAAGTCATAGACGCTCGATCTTGGCGGCATTCGTCTCAGCGCCTGGCAATTAGTATAGAAGCACTGTTTCCCACTGTTTCTGAGGCTAATTCTTGAACCGTAAGTCATAGACGCTAGATCTTGGCGGCATTCGTCTCAGCGCCTGGCAATTAGTATAGAAGCTCTGTCTTTGACTTCTCTGGATGTTTCCCAGGCGAGCTATTGACAAGTAAATCCTAGACGCTCGATCTTGGTTATTTTTGCTTTCGCGGCTGGCAGCAAAGTTCAGAACCATGTTTCTGTGAATAACTCTTGAACCGTAAGTCACAGACGCTCGCTCTTGGCTGCATTCGTTTCAGCTCGTGGCAGCCAGTCTAAAAAACACAATCTTGGACTTCTCTGGATGTTTCCCAGGCGAGCTATTGGCAGCATGTTCAGAACCACTGTTTCTGAGGCTAATTCTTGAACCGTAAGTCATAGACGCTCGATCTTGGCGGCATTCGTCTCAGCGCCTGGCAATTAGTATAGAAGCACTGTTTCCCACTGTTTCTGAGGCTAATTCTTGAACCGTAAGTCATAGACGCTAGATCTTGGCGGCATTCGTCTCAGCGCCTGGCAATTAGTATAGAAGCACTGTCTTTGACTTCTCTGGATGTTTCCCAGGCGAGCTATTGACAAGTAAATCCTAGACGCTCGATCTTGGTTATTTTCGCTTTCGCGGCTGGCAGCAAAGTTCAGAACCATGTTTCTGTGAATAACTCTTGAACCGTAAGTCACAGACGCTCGCTCTTGGCTGCATTCGTTTCAGTTCGTGGCAGCCAGTCTAAAAAACACAATCTTGGACTTCTCTGGATGTTTCCCAGGCGAGCTATTGGCAGCATGTTCAGAACCACTGTTTCTGAGGCTAATTCTTGAACCGTAAGTCATAGACGCTCGATCTTGGCGGCATTCGTCTCAGCGCCTGGCAATTAGTATAGAAGCACTGTTTCCCACTGTTTCTGAGGCTAATTCTTGAACCGTAAGTCATAGACGCTAGATCTTGGCGGCATTCGTCTCAGCGCCTGGCAATTAGTATAGAAGCTCTGTCTTTGACTTCTCTGGATGTTTCCCAGGCGAGCTATTGACAAGTAAATCCTAGACGCTCGATCTTGGTTATTTTCGCTTTCGCGGCTGGCAGCAAAGTTCAGAACCATGTTTCTGTGAATAACTCTTGAACCGTAAGTCACAGACGCTCGCTCTTGGCTGCATTCGTTTCAGCTCGTGGCAGCCAGTCTAAAAAACACAATCTTGGACTTCTCTGGATGTTTCCCAGGCGAGCTATTGGCAGCATGTTCAGAACCACTGTTTCTGAGGCTAATTCTTGAACCGTAAGTCATAGACGCTCGATCTTGGCGGCATTCGTCTCAGCGCCTGGCAATTAGTATAGAAGCACTGTTTACCACTGTTTCTGAGGCTAATTCTTGAACCGTAAGTCATAGACGCTAGATCTTGGCGGCATTCGTCTCAGCGCCTGGCAATTAGTATAGAAGCACTGTCTTTGACTTCTCTGGATGTTTCCCAGGCGAGCTATTGACAAGTAAATCCTAGACGCTCGATCTTGGTTATTTTCGCTTTCGCGGCTGGCAGCAAAGTTCAGAACCATGTTTCTGTGAATAACTCTTGAACCGTAAGTCACAGACGCTCGCTCTTGGCTGCATTCGTTTCAGCTCGTGGCAGCCAGTCTAAAAAACACAATCTTGGACTTCTCTGGATGTTTCCCAGGCGAGCTATTGGCAGCATGTTCAGAACCACTGTTTCTGAGGCTAATTCTTGAACCGTAAGTCATAGACGCTCGATCTTGGCGGCATTCGTCTCAGCGCCTGGCAATTAGTATAGAAGCACTGTTTCCCACTGTTTCTGAGGCTAATTCTTGAACCGTAAGTCATAGACGCTAGATCTTGGCGGCATTCGTCTCAGCGCCTGGCAATTAGTATAGAAGCTCTGTCTTTGACTTCTCTGGATGTTTCCCAGGCGAGCTATTGACAAGTAAATCCTAGACGCTCGATCTTGGTTATTTTCGCTTTCGCGGCTGGCAGCAAAGTTCAGAACCATGTTTCTGTGAATAACTCTTGAACCGTAAGTCACAGACGCTCGGATAGGGGAAGGTTTAGATCCAGCGCTTGGGTAGAGGTAAAACGGAAGAAATTTCCAAGTTTAATTAAAGCTAGTTAAAAGTCCATGATAGTATGGTCCTGGTGTGTGGGTAATGAGAGGATGATCCTGTAGAAGCCTACGCGTTTCGGACGGTAACGACATCCTTAGTCTTGGCTGTAGTGTAGTTTGAAACTGGCGCCCTAGTCTATTTATGCTATGTCCGGTATAGAGCAGCTGGGTCCTGATTGCGTTCCACTGCTTGATGTGTCATCTGGAACGCAAAACCGGAAGTGGGGATGCGTTCGTTCGTGTCATAGTAAGTAATGCTCATATGTAGTACTTAGTATGTAGCAGAGTATTCTCGATGTTAGTACTTAGTAATATTAGAGATAGGTGTCTTGATTATACCATGTTATACTAAAGGTAAGAGTTTCGAAATGTAAAACATGATTGATGGTCATGTGTGCGTTTCAGGTCTCGTAATCATGTGGAACGCAAGACGCCGGACCAATCACGGAAAGCCATCTGATCGGGCAAAAGACATCATCACATTCCAGCCGACATAATGGGTAAGAAAATAATTTATTAATATTGGATTAACTAATAATTTTAATGGTGGTTTATATAGGACATTGTTCATGATGTGGTCGGAACTTTAGGTTTTATAATTTGCCGTATAGGTGACGTAAGGGAAAGCCAGTTGGAAGTGTTAGGCTTGTTTGTAGTTCTGATTATCACTGATTCATAAATAGGATCATAAGTGCATGTGTAAGGAAAAAGAGAGTGAAGTGCAGGCTAAAAACAAAAATATAGAGAGATAGTACATGTCAATAAACATATGTTGTACGAGTACTACGGAGAGTGAAAGTTAAAATTACAGGTGGATGGATGGAGACTCTTGATATGAAGAAATTATCACATATGTTTTGGAGATATTGTGATACAGTTTGTTAGTGTTGTATGTTCTGGGAAGATAATGCACTACGTGGTTATCTTGGTTTCTTAATACTGGTACATGAGTTCCTTTTTTAGATTAAGGCCATCCGGAAATCTTGTCTTTAATCTGTATATCCAGAAAGCTTCTCTGAGGTGGGTTTTGTTAATTATATCTCCTCCTCTTTTTGGCAAATGAATTTTTTCAATAGCATAACAACAAAAACTCTTGGTTGTCCTGTTGTGTTTATGTATGAAATGTTTTGATGCATTTGAAATGTTGACAATATTGGGATTCCTGATGTAGCTGAGATGTTCCAGTATTCTAGTTTTGAGTTTTCTGTTAGTGCAGCCCACATATTTCAATTTGCAATCTGTACACTCAATAATGTAAATAACGGATTCTGTGTTACAATTAATGTAATTTTGAATAATAAATGTGTCTGTATGAGTGGAATTGCAGAAATTTTTGGTGGGGTGTGCATAAGTACAAACTTTGCAGGGGTGTTGGCCACACTTGAAAAAACCTTTTGTTTCTAACCATGTTGTTTTTGTTAAATCTTTAGAACTGAAATAGGATGGAGAAAGGACGCTGCCTAAGGATGGCGCTTTGCGAGCTACCACTCTAATTCCTCCTGCTAGGATGGTGCGCAGATTATCATCCTCCATAAGGATTGGTAAGTATTGGTTAACTAAGTTTTTGATTTGGCAAAATTGGTTGCTCTGTTGGAGGATTAATGTAGGCTGACTTTTAGTGGTTTGCTTAGTGGTAGTTTTATTGTGGTATTGGAGTAGTTGAGTTCTTGGTTTTTTTGATATAATGTCACTCGCTCGTTTGAGTGACCATTGGGGATATCCTCTTTTTGAGAGTCTAGATTTGATTTGTTCTTCTTCTAGTTTAAATTGATCGTGTGAACTACAATTTCATTTCGCACGATGCATCTCTCCCAATGGTATAGCCCGAATGGTTTGCTTGGAATGGTTACTCTTAGCATGGAGTATATTGTTGGATGCTGTAGGTTTGCGGTATGTTTTGGTGGATATAGTCTGGCCTGCTATGCCGCTTAGCATTAGGTCCAGAAAAACAATTTTAGTGGTATCATAGTTGTATGTGAATTTAAGATTACATTGATTGTGATTCAGACTTTCAACAAAGTCCGGGATGATATTAGTGTCCCCTTTCCATATAAGTAAGATGTCATCAATGTATCTACCGTACCATTCGATGTAGGTACCATATTGATTATTGCTGGAGAAAATGTGGGACTCTTCCCACCACGACATGACCAGATTTGCCACTGAGGGGGAAAATTTAGCCCCCATGGATACCCCTCTTAATTGTAAATAATATTTTTCATCAAATTTGAAGTAGTTGTTTGTCATTAGGAATACTAAGACTTCCAAGATGTATGTTTGAAATTTTTTATCATAACTGCTGTGTATGGATAGATATTCTTCCAAAGCAGTGTAGGCTATTTGATGGGGAATTGAGGTATATAATGAGACCACATCACACGTGAGCCAAGTAAATTTTTCTTGCCACCGTACATTATGCAGAGAATTGAGAACATTTTTGGTGTCGCTGAGGAAACCTGGTGTACTTTGTACTAACGGTTGTAACAGTGTATCAAGCCATTCCGATAATCTCTCTAGTATTGATCCGATACCAGAGACTATGGGTCTCATAGGTGGAGGAAAAATTTCTTTGTGTATCTTAGGCAATGCGTGGATTATCGGAGTGATGGGTTGTTCGATATAGATGAAATTCAACTGTTTTTGAGTAATAAATCCTTGTGTTAGGCCATCATTGAGTAATTTCTTCATTTTGATTTTAATTGTTTCTACTGGATTTTTTTCCAGATTTTTGTAAGTTGTTTCATCCGATAGCATGGTCATGATTGATGATTTGTAGTCATGCTTGTTCATCACCGTAACATTTCCGCCTTTATCTGACATCTTAATTATTATTTCTTTATTATCCTGTAAAGATTTAACTGCTTCTTTCTGACCGATGGTCATGTTAATTTGTTGTTGTTGAGTTTTAAGTCCATCTGCTAGAATTTGTAGTTCTTTTTCCAGTACCAGTTGGAATTCGTCCATTGAATTAGTCCGTGAACTAATTGGATAATATTTCGGATTTGATGTTTCAAAGTTAGCAGCAGTATTAATTGTTTGTTTGGGTTTTTCGGTGCACAGATGTTCTAAGCACACAATAGTTGATAGTTCCTGAAATGAGAATTCAGGCTGGACATGAGATGTGCCTGCTGATGACTCTTCAATGATGTTGACGGTGTTTGATGAGGATGTCATGCTATCGGTATCCTCCTTGGTAATTCCTGGTGTAAGGAAATGTTTTTTAACCGTCAAGTTACGGATAAATTTATTAATATCCAGAATTGTATTAAACAAATTAAAGTTATTTTTTGGGGCAAAATTTAGGCCCAATGATAATACTTGATTTTGTTCCTTGGTTAGGGATATGGAGGATAGGTTGGTGACATTTGACTCTAATAGTGTTGAAATTTTCGTGGACGGAGGCGACGGTTTTGTTCCTGATTTTGTCTGTTTGTGTTTCCTACCGCCCCTCCTTCCTCGTTTTTTGACTGATGACCTGTAGCGTCTTGTCTGTGGTTAGAATAAGACCGTGTTCTCATGTTTTCTTCCTCTGAGAAACCTTCAGCTGAGTCTAGCTCTGTCGAACTGAAGCTTACTCTGTTAGGTAGATCTTTATACTGTTGGTATTGAATATTTCGTTTCTTTAGGATGGGTCTAGGTCTGTTGTAGTTTCTTTCTCTCTTGTTCCAGGTGTAGATTTCATTTAATGCATAATCTTTAGTATCTCGTTTGAACTTATTTTTCTTCGTTTCTGCTATAGAACGATCGAGTTTATCAATGGCCGATGATGTTCGTGACTGGAGGAAGGAAAAGGAGGGTGAGCTGGAAAAACCTCTAACTGTTTTCTACTTTCACAGACGCTCGCTCTTGGCTGCATTCGTTTCAGCTCGTGGCAGCCAGTCTAAAAAACACAATCTTGGACTTCTCTGGATGTTTCCCAGGCGAGCTATTGGCAGCATGTTCAGAACCACTGTTTCTGAGGCTAATTCTTGAACCGTAAGTCATAGACGCTCGATCTTGGCGGCATTCGTCTCAGCGCCTGGCAATTAGTATAGAAGCACTGTTTCCCACTGTTTCTGAGGCTAATTCTTGAACCGTAAGTCATAGACGCTAGATCTTGGCGGCATTCGTCTCAGCGCCTGGCAATTAGTATAGAAGCTCTGTCTTTGACTTCTCTGGATGTTTCCCAGGCGAGCTATTGACAAGTAAATCCTAGACGCTCGATCTTGGTTATTTTCGCTTTCGCGGCTGGCAGCAAAGTTCAGAACCATGTTTCTGTGAATAACTCTTGAACCGTAAGTCACAGACGCTCGCTCTTGGCTGCATTCGTTTCAGCTCGTGGCAGCCAGTCTAAAAAACACAATCTTGGACTTCTCTGGATGTTTCCCAGGCGAGCTATTGGCAGCATGTTCAGAACCACTGTTTCTGAGGCTAATTCTTGAACCGTAAGTATTAGACGCTCGATCTTGGCGGCATTCGTCTCAGCGCCTGGCAATTAGTATAGAAGCACTGTTTCCCACTGTTTCTGAGGCTAATTCTTGAACCGTAAGTCAGACGCTAGATCTTGGCGGCATTCGTCTCAGCGCCTGGCAATTAGTATAGAAGCACTGTCTTTGACTTCTCTGGATGTTTCCCAGGCGAGCTATTGACAAGTAAATCCTAGACGCTCGATCTTGGTTATTTTCGCTTACGCGGCTGGCAGCAAAGTTCAGAACCATGTTTCTGTGAATAACTCTTGAACCGTAAGTCACAGACGCTCGCTCTTGGCTGCATTCGTTTCAGCTCGTGGCAGCCAGTCTAAAAAACACAATCTTGGACTTCTCTGGATGTTTCCCAGGCGAGCTATTGTTCAGAACCACTGTTTCTGAGGCTAATTCTTGAACCGTAAGTCATAGACGCTAGATCTTGGCGGCATTCGTCTCAGCGCCTGGCAATTAGTATAGAAGCTCTGTCTTTGACTTCTCTGGATGTTTCCCAGGCGAGCTATTGACAAGTAAATCCTAGACGCTCGATCTTGGTTATTTTCGCTTTCGCGGCTGGCAGCAAAGTTCAGAACCATGTTTCTGTGAATAACTCTTGAACCGTAAGTCACAGACGCTCGCTCTTGGCTGCATTCGTTTCAGCTCGTGGCAGCCAGTCTAAAAAACACAATCTTGGACTTCTCTGGATGTTTCCCAGGCGAGCTATTGGCAGCATGTTCAGAACCACTGTTTCTGAGGCTAATTCTTGAACCGTAAGTATTAGACGCTCGATCTTGGCGGCATTCGTCTCAGCGCCTGGCAATTAGTATAGAAGCACTGTTTCCCACTGTTTCTGAGGCTAATTCTTGAACCGTAAGTCAGACGCTAGATCTTGGCGGCATTCGTCTCAGCGCCTGGCAATTAGTATAGAAGCACTGTCTTTGACTTCTTTGGATGTTTCCCAGGCGAGCTATTGACAAGTAAATCCTAGACGCTCGATCTTGGTTATTTTCGCTTTCGCGACTGGCAGCAAAGTTCAGAACCATGTTTCTGTGAATAACTCTTGAACCGTAAGTCACAGACGCTCGCTCTTGGCTGCATTCGTTTCAGCTCGTGGCAGCCAGTCTAAAAAACACTATCTTGGACTTCTCTGGATGTTTCCCAGACGAGCTATTGGCAGCATGTTCAGAACCACTGTTTCTGAGGCTAATTCTTGAACCGTAAGTCTTAGACGCTCGACCTTGGCGGCATTCGTCTCAGCGCCTGGCAATTAGTATAGAAGCACTGTTTTCCAGTGTTTCTGAGGCTAATTCTTGAACCGTAAGTCATAGACGCTAGATCTTGGCGGCATTCGTCTCAGCGCCTGGCAATTAGTATAGAAGCACTGTCTTTGACTTCTCTGGATGTTTCCCAGGCGAGCTATTGACAAGTAAATCCTAGACGCTCGATCTTGGTTATTTTCGCTTACGCGGCTGGCAGCAAAGTTCAGAACCATGTTTCTGTGAATAACTCTTGAACCGTAAGTCACAGACGCTCGCTCTTGGCTGCATTCGTTTCAGCTCGTGGCAGCCAGTCTAAAAAACACAATCTTGGACTTCTCTGGATGTTTCCCAGGCGAGCTATTGTTCAGAACCACTGTTTCTGAGGCTAATTCTTGAACCGTAAGTCATAGACGCTCGATCTTGGCGGCATTCGTCTCAGCGCCTGGCAATTAGTATAGAAGCACTGTTTCCCACTCTTTCTGAGGCTAATTCTTGAACCGTAAGTCTTAGACGCTCGATCTTGGCGGCATTCGTCTCAGCGCCTGGCAATTAGTATAGAAGCACTGTTTCCCACTGTTTCTGAGGCTAATTCTTGAACCGTAAGTCATAGACGCTAGATCTTGGCGGCATTCGTCTCAGCGCCTGGCAATTAGTATAGAAGCACTGTCTTTGACTTCTCTGGATGTTTCCCAGGCGAGCTATTGACATGTAAATCCTAGACGCTCGATCTTGGTTATTTTCGCTTACGCGGCTGGCAGCAAAGTTCAGAACCATGTTTCTGTGAATAACTCTTGAACCGTAAGTCACAGACGCTCGCTCTTGGCTGCATTCGTTTCAGCTCGTGGCAGCCAGTCTAACAAACACTATCTTGGACTTCTCTGGATGTTTCCCAGGTGAGCTATTGGCAGCATGTTCAGAACCACTGTTTCTGAGGCTAATTCTTGAACCGTAAGTCTTAGACGCTCGATCTTGGCGGCATTCGTCTCAGCGCCTGGCAATTAGTATAGAAGCACTGTTTCCCACTGTTTCTGAGGCTAATTCTTGAACCGTAAGTCATAGACGCTAGATCTTGGCGGCATTCTTCTCAGCGCCTGGCAATTAGTATAGAAGCACTGTCTTTGACTTCTCTGGATGTTTCCCAGGCGAGCTATTGACAAGTAAATCCTAGACGCTCGATCTTGGTTATTTTCGCTTTCGCGGCTGGCAGCAAAGTTCAGAACCATGTTTCTGTGAATAACTCTTGAACCGTAAGTCACAGACGCTCGCTCTTGGCTGCATTCGTTTCAGCTCGTGGCAGCCAGTCTAAAAACACAATCTTGGACTTCTCTGGATGTTTCCCAGGCGAGCTATTGGCAGCATGTTCAGAACCACTGTTTCTGAGGCTAATTCTTGAACCGTAAGTATTAGACGCTCGATCTTGGCGGCATTCGTCTCAGCGCCTGGCAATTAGTATAGAAGCACTGTTTCCCACTGTTTCTGAGGCTAATTCTTGAACCGTAAGTCAGACGCTAGATCTTGGCGGCATTCGTCTCAGCGCCTGGCAATTAGTATAGAAGCACTGTCTTTGACTTCTCTGGATGTTTCCCAGGCGAGCTATTGACAAGTAAATCCTAGACGCTCGATCTTGGTTATTTTCGCTTTCGCGGCTGGCAGCAAAGTTCAGAACCATGTTTCTGTGAATAACTCTTGAACCGTAAGTCACAGACGCTCGCTCTTGGCTGCATTCGTTTCAGCTCGTGGCAGCCAGTCTAAAAAACACTATCTTGGACTTCTCTGGATGTTTCCCAGACGAGCTATTGGCAGCATGTTCAGAACCACTGTTTCTGAGGCTAATTCTTGAACCGTAAGTCTTAGACGCTCGATCTTGGCGGCATTCGTCTCAGCGCCTGGCAATTAGTATAGAAGCACTGTTTTCCAGTGTTTCTGAGGCTAATTCTTGAACCGTAAGTCATAGACGCTAGATCTTGGCGGCATTCGTCTCAGCGCCTGGCAATTAGTATAGAAGCACTGTCTTTGACTTCTCTGGATGTTTCCCAGGCGAGCTATTGACAAGTAAATCCTAGACGCTCGATCTTGGTTATTTTCGCTTACGCGGCTGGCAGCAAAGTTCAGAACCATGTTTCTGTGAATAACTCTTGAACCGTAAGTCACAGACGCTCGCTCTTGGCTGCATTCGTTTCAGCTCGTGGCAGCCAGTCTAAAAAACACAATCTTGGACTTCTCTGGATGTTTCCCAGGCGAGCTATTGTTCAGAACCACTGTTTCTGAGGCTAATTCTTGAACCGTAAGTCATAGACGCTCGATCTTGGCGGCATTCGTCTCAGCGCCTGGCAATTAGTATAGAAGCACTGTTTCCCACTCTTTCTGAGGCTAATTCTTGAACCGTAAGTCTTAGACGCTCGATCTTGGCGGCATTCGTCTCAGCGCCTGGCAATTAGTATAGAAGCACTGTTTCCCACTGTTTCTGAGGCTAATTCTTGAACCGTAAGTCATAGACGCTAGATCTTGGCGGCATTCGTCTCAGCGCCTGGCAATTAGTATAGAAGCACTGTCTTTGACTTCTCTGGATGTTTCCCAGGCGAGCTATTGACATGTAAATCCTAGACGCTCGATCTTGGTTATTTTCGCTTACGCGGCTGGCAGCAAAGTTCAGAACCATGTTTCTGTGAATAACTCTTGAACCGTAAGTCACAGACGCTCGCTCTTGGCTGCATTCGTTTCAGCTCGTGGCAGCCAGTCTAACAAACACTATCTTGGACTTCTCTGGATGTTTCCCAGGTGAGCTATTGGCAGCATGTTCAGAACCACTGTTTCTGAGGCTAATTCTTGAACCGTAAGTCTTAGACGCTCGATCTTGGCGGCATTCGTCTCAGCGCCTGGCAATTAGTATAGAAGCACTGTTTCCCACTGTTTCTGAGGCTAATTCTTGAACCGTAAGTCATAGACGCTAGATCTTGGCGGCATTCTTCTCAGCGCCTGGCAATTAGTATAGAAGCACTGTCTTTGACTTCTCTGGATGTTTCCCAGGCGAGCTATTGACAAGTAAATCCTAGACGCTCGATCTTGGTTATTTTCGCTTTCGCGGCTGGCAGCAAAGTTCAGAACCATGTTTCTGTGAATAACTCTTGAACCGTAAGTCACAGACGCTCGCTCTTGGCTGCATTCGTTTCAGCTCGTGGCAGCCAGTCTAAAAAACACAATCTTGGACTTCTCTGGATGTTTCCCAGGCGAGCTATTGGCAGCATGTTCAGAACCACTGTTTCTGAGGCTAATTCTTGAACCGTAAGTATTAGACGCTCGATCTTGGCGGCATTCGTCTCAGCGCCTGGCAATTAGTATAGAAGCACTGTTTCCCACTGTTTCTGAGGCTAATTCTTGAACCGTAAGTCAGACGCTAGATCTTGGCGGCATTCGTCTCAGCGCCTGGCAATTAGTATAGAAGCACTGTCTTTGACTTCTCTGGATGTTTCCCAGGCGAGCTATTGACAAGTAAATCCTAGACGCTCGATCTTGGTTATTTTCGCTTTCGCGGCTGGCAGCAAAGTTCAGAACCATGTTTCTGTGAATAACTCTTGAACCGTAAGTCACAGACGCTCGCTCTTGGCTGCATTCGTTTCAGCTCGTGGCAGCCAGTCTAAAAAACACTATCTTGGACTTCTCTGGATGTTTCCCAGACGAGCTATTGGCAGCATGTTCAGAACCACTGTTTCTGAGGCTAATTCTTGAACCGTAAGTCATAGACGCTCGATCTTGGCGGCATTCGTCTCAGCGCCTGGCAATTAGTATAGAAGCACTGTTTCCCACTGTTTCTGAGGCTAATTCTTGAACCGTAAGTCATAGACGCTCGATCTTGGCGGCATTCGTCTCAGCGCCTGGCAATTAGTATAGAAGCACTGTTTCCCACTGTTTCTGAGGCTAATTCTTGAACCGTAAGTCATAGACGCTAGATCTTGGCGGCATTCGTCTCAGCGCCTGGCAATTAGTATAGAGCTCTGTCTTTGACTTCTCTGGATGTTTCCCAGGCGAGCTATTGACAAGTAAATCCTAGACGCTCGATCTTGGTTATTTTCGCTTTCGCGGCTGGCAGCAAAGTTCAGAACCATGTTTCTGTGAATAACTCTTGAACCGTAAGTCACAGACGCTCGCTCTTGGCTGCATTCGTTTCAGCTCGTGGCAGCCAGTCTAAAAAAACACAATCTTGGACTTCTCTGGATGTTTCCCAGGCGTGCTATTGGCAGCATGTTCAGAACCACTGTTTCTGAGGCTAATTCTTGAACCGTAAGTCAAACACGCTCGATCTTGGCGGCATTCGTCTCAGCGCCTGGCAATTAGTATAGAAGCACAGTTTCCCACTGTTTCTGAGGCTAATTCTTGAACCGTAAGTCAGACGCTAGATCTTGGCGGCATTCGTCTCAGCGCCTGGCAATTAGTATAGAAGCACTGTCTTTGACTTCTCTGGATGTTTCCCAGGCGAGCTATTGACAAGTAAATCCTAGACGCTCGATCTTGGTTATTTTCGCTTTCGCGGCTGGCAGCAAAGTTCAGAACCATGTTTCTGTGAATAACTCTTGAACCGTAAGTCACAGACGCTCGCTCTTGGCTGCATTCGTTTCAGCTCGTGGCAGCCAGTCTAAAAAACACTATCTTGGACTTCTCTGGATGTTTCCCAGACGAGCTATTGGCAGCATGTTCAGAACCACTGTTTCTGAGGCTAATTCTTGAACCGTAAGTCTTAGACGCTCGACCTTGGCGGCATTCGTCTCAGCGCCTGGCAATTAGTATAGAAGCACTGTTTTCCAGTGTTTCTGAGGCTAATTCTTGAACCGTAAGTCATAGACGCTAGATCTTGGCGGCATTCGTCTCAGCGCCAGGCAATTAGTATAGAAGCACTGTCTTTGACTTCTCTGGATGTTTCCCAGGCGAGCTATTGACAAGTAAATCCTAGACGCTCGATCTTGGTTATTTTCGCTTACGCGGCTGGCAGCAAAGTTCAGAACCATGTTTCTGTGAATAACTCTTGAACCGTAAGTCACAGACGCTCGCTCTTGGCTGCATTCGTTTCAGCTCGTGGCAGCCAGTCTAAAAAACACAATCTTGGACTTCTCTGGATGTTTCCCAGGCGAGCTATTGGCAGCATGTTCAGAACCACTGTTTCTGAGGCTAATTCTTGAACCGTAAGTCATAGACGCTCGATCTTGGCGGCATTCGTCTCAGCGCCTGGCAATTAGTATAGAAGCACTGTTTCCCACTCTTTCTGAGGCTAATTCTTGAACTGTAAGTCTTAGACGCTCGATCTTGGCGGCATTCGTCTCAGCGCCTGGCAATTAGTATAGAAGCACTGTTTCCCACTGTTTCTGAGGCTAATTCTTGAACCGTAAGTCATAGACGCTAGATCTTGGCGGCATTCGTCTCAGCGCCTGGCAATTAGTATAGAAGCACTGTCTTTGACTTCTCTGGATGTTTCCCAGGCGAGCTATTGACATGTAAATCCTAGACGCTCGATCTTGGTTATTTTCGCTTACGCGGCTGGCAGCAAAGTTCAGAACCATGTTTCTGTGAATAACTCTTGAACCGTAAGTCACAGACGCTCGCTCTTGGCTGCATTCGTTTCAGCTCGTGGCAGCCAGTCTAACAAACACTATCTTGGACTTCTCTGGATGTTTCCCAGGTGAGCTATTGGCAGCATCTTCAGAACCACTGTTTCTGAGGCTAATTCTTGAACCGTAAGTCTTAGACGCTCGATCTTGGCGGCATTCGTCTCAGCGCCTGGCAATTAGTATAGAAGCACTGTTTCCCACTGTTTCTGAGGCTAATTCTTGAACCGTAAGTCATAGACGCTAGATCTTGGCGGCATTCTTCTCAGCGCCTGGCAATTAGTATAGAAGCACTGTCTTTGACTTCTCTGGATGTTTCCCAGGCGAGCTATTGACAAGTAAATCCTAGACGCTCGATCTTGGTTATTTTCGCTTTCGCGGCTGGCAGCAAAGTTCAGAACCATGTTTCTGTGAATAACTCTTGAACCGTAAGTCACAGACGCTCGCTCTTGGCTGCATTCGTTTCAGCTCGTGGCAGCCAGTCTAAAAAACACAATCTTGGACTTCTCTGGATGTTTCCCAGGCGAGCTATTGGCAGCATGTTCAGAACCACTGTTTCTGAGGCTAATTCTTGAACCGTAAGTCATAGACGCTCGATCTTGGCGGCATTCGTCTCAGCGCCTGGCAATTAGTATAGAAGCACTGTTTCCCACTGTTTCTGAGGCTAATTCTTGAACCGTAAGTCATAGACGCTAGATCTTGGCGGCATTCGTCTCAGCGCCTGGCAATTAGTATAGAAGCTCTGTCTTTGACTTCTCTGGATGTTTCCCAGGCGAGCTATTGACAAGTAAATCCTAGACGCTCGATCTTGGTTATTTTCGCTTTCGCGGCTGGCAGCAAAGTTCAGAACCATGTTTCTGTGAATAACTCTTGAACCGTAAGTCACAGACGCTCGCTCTTGGCTGCATTCGTTTCAGCTCGTGGCAGCCAGTCTAAAAAACACAATCTTGGACTTCTCTGGATGTTTCCCAGGCGAGCTATTGGCAGCATGTTCAGAACCACTGTTTCTGAGGCTAATTCTTGAACCGTAAGTATTAGACGCTCGATCTTGGCGGCATTCGTCTCAGCGCCTGGCAATTAGTATAGAAGCACTGTTTCCCACTGTTTCTGAGGCTAATTCTTGAACCGTAAGTCAGACGCTAGATCTTGGCGGCATTCGTCTCAGCGCCTGGCAATTAGTATAGAAGCACTGTCTTTGACTTCTCTGGATGTTTCCCAGGCGAGCTATTGACAAGTAAATCCTAGACGCTCGATCTTGGTTATTTTCGCTTTCGCGGCTGGCAGCAAAGTTCAGAACCATGTTTCTGTGAATAACTCTTGAACCGTAAGTCACAGACGCTCGCTCTTGGCTACATTCGTTTCAGCTTGTGGCAGCCAGTCTAAAAAACACTATCTTGGACTTCTCTGGATGTTTCCCAGACGAGCTATTGGCAGCATGTTCAGAACCACTGTTTCTGAGGCTAATTCTTGAACCGTAAGTCATAGACGCTCGATCTTGGCGGCATTCGTCTCAGCGCCTGGCAATTAGTATAGAAGCACTGTTTCCCACTGTTTCTGAGGCTAATTCTTGAACCGTAAGTCATAGACGCTCGATCTTGGCGGCATTCGTCTCAGCGCCTGGCAATTAGTATAGAAGCACTGTTTCCCACTGTTTCTGAGGCTAATTCTTGAACCGTAAGTCATAGACGCTAGATCTTGGCGGCATTCGTCTCAGCGCCTGGCAATTAGTATAGAGCTCTGTCTTTGACTTCTCTGGATGTTTCCCAGGCGAGCTATTGACAAGTAAATCCTAGACGCTCGATCTTGGTTATTTTCGCTTTCGCGGCTGGCAGCAAAGTTCAGAACCATGTTTCTGTGAATAACTCTTGAACCGTAAGTCACAGACGCTCGCTCTTGGCTGCATTCGTTTCAGCTCGTGGCAGCCAGTCTAAAAAACACAATCTTGGACTTCTCTGGATGTTTCCCAGGCGTGCTATTGGCAGCATGTTCAGAACCACTGTTTCTGAGGCTAATTCTTGAACCGTAAGTCATACACGCTCGATCTTGGCGGCATTCGTCTCAGCGCCTGGCAATTAGTATAGAAGCACTGTTTCCCACTGTTTCTGAGGCTAATTCTTGAACCGTAATTCATAGACGCTAGATCTTGGCGGCATTCGTCTCAGCGCCTGGCAATTAGTATAGAAGCACTGTCTTTGACTTCTCTGGATGTTTCCCAGGCGAGCTATTGACATGTAAATCCTAGACACTCGATCTTGGTTATTTTCGCTTACGCGGCTGGCAGCAAAGTTCAGAACCATGTTTCTGTGAATAACTCTTGAACCGTAAGTCACAGACGCTCGCTCTTGGCTGCATTCGTTTCAGCTCGTGGCAGCCAGTCTAACAAACACTATCTTGGACTTCTCTGGATGTTTCCCAGGTGAGCTATTGGCAGCATGTTCAGAACCACTGTTTCTGAGGCTAATTCTTGAACCGTAAGTCTTAGACGCTCGATCTTGGCGGCATTCGTCTCAGCGCCTGGCAATTAGTATAGAAGCACTGTTTCCCACTGTTTCTGAGGCTAATTCTTGAACCGTAAGTCATAGACGCTAGATCTTGGCGGCATTCTTCTCAGCGCCTGGCAATTAGTATAGAAGCACTGTCTTTGACTTCTCTGGATGTTTCCCAGGCGAGCTATTGACAAGTAAATCCTAGACGCTCGATCTTGGTTATTTTCGCTTTCGCGGCTGGCAGCAAAGTTCAGAACCATGTTTCTGTGAATAACTCTTGAACCGTAAGTCACAGACGCTCGCTCTTGGCTGCATTCGTTTCAGCTCGTGGCAGCCAGTCTAAAAAACACAATCTTGGACTTCTCTGGATGTTTCCCAGGCGAGCTATTGGCAGCATGTTCAGAACCACTGTTTCTGAGGCTAATTCTTGAACCGTAAGTCATAGACGCTCGATCTTGGCGGCATTCGTCTCAGCGCCTGGCAATTAGTATAGAAGCACTGTTTCCCACTGTTTCTGAGGCTAATTCTTGAACCGTAAGTCATAGACGCTAGATCTTGGCGGCATTCGTCTCAGCGCCTGGCAATTAGTATAGAAGCTCTGTCTTTGACTTCTCTGGATGTTTCCCAGGCGAGCTATTGACAAGTAAATCCTAGACGCTCGATCTTGGTTATTTTCGCTTTCGCGGCTGGCAGCAAAGTTCAGAACCATGTTTCTGTGAATAACTCTTGAACCGTAAGTCACAGACGCTCGCTCTTGGCTGCATTCGTTTCAGCTCGTGGCAGCCAGTCTAAAAAACACAATCTTGGACTTCTCTGGATGTTTCCAAGGCGAGCTATTGGCAGCATGTTCAGAACCACTGTTTCTGAGGCTAATTCTTGAACCGTAAGTATTAGACGCTCGATCTTGGCGGCATTCGTCTCAGCGCCTGGCAATTAGTATAGAAGCACTGTTTCCCACTGTTTCTGAGGCTAATTCTTGAACCGTAAGTCAGACGCTAGATCTTGGCGGCATTCGTCTCAGCGCCTGGCAATTAGTATAGAAGCACTGTCTTTGACTTCTCTGGATGTTTCCCAGGCGAGCTATTGACAAGTAAATCCTAGACGCTCGATCTTGGTTATTTTCGCTTTCGCGGCTGGCAGCAAAGTTCAGAACCATGTTTCTGTGAATAACTCTTGAACCGTAAGTCACAGACGCTCGCTCTTGGCTGCATTCGTTTCAGCTTGTGGCAGCCAGTCTAAAAAACACTATCTTGGACTTCTCTGGATGTTTCCCAGACGAGCTATTGGCAGCATGTTCAGAACCACTGTTTCTGAGGCTAATTCTTGAACCGTAAGTCATAGACGCTCGATCTTGGCGGCATTCGTCTCAGCGCCTGGCAATTAGTATAGAAGCACTGTTTCCCACTGTTTCTGAGGCTAATTCTTGAACCGTAAGTCATAGACGCTCGATCTTGGCGGCATTCGTCTCAGCGCCTGGCAATTAGTATAGAAGCACTGTTTCCCACTGTTTCTGAGGCTAATTCTTGAACCGTAAGTCATAGACGCTAGATCTTGGCGGCATTCGTCTCAGCGCCTGGCAATTAGTATAGAGCTCTGTCTTTGACTTCTCTGGATGTTTCCCAGGCGAGCTATTGACAAGTAAATCCTAGACGCTCGATCTTGGTTATTTTCGCTTTCGCGGCTGGCAGCAAAGTTCAGAACCATGTTTCTGTGAATAACTCTTGAACCGTAAGTCACAGACGCTCGCTCTTGGCTGCATTCGTTTCAGCTCGTGGCAGCCAGTCTAAAAAACACAATCTTGGACTTCTCTGGATGTTTCCCAGGCGTGCTATTGGCAGCATGTTCAGAACCACTGTTTCTGAGGCTAATTCTTGAACCGTAAGTCATACACGCTCGATCTTGGCGGCATTCGTCTCAGCGCCTGGCAATTAGTATAGAAGCACTGTTTCCCACTGTTTCTGAGGCTAATTCTTGAACCGTAAGTCATAGACGCTAGATCTTGGCGGCATTCGTCTCAGCGCCTGGCAATTAGTATAGAAGCACTGTCTTTGACTTCTCTGGATGTTTCCCAGGCGAGCTATTGACAAGTAAATCCTAGACGCTCGATCTTGGTTATTTTCGCTTACGCGGCTGGCAGCAAAGTTCAGAACCATGTTTCTGTGAATAACTCTTGAACCGTAAGTCACAGACGCTCACTCTTGGCTGCATTCGTTTCAGCTCGTGGCAGCCAGTCTAAAAAACACAATCTTGGACTTCTCTGGATGTTTCCCAGGCGAGCTATTGGCAGCATGTTCAGAACCACTGTTTCTGAGGCTAATTCTTGAACCGTAAGTCATAGACGCTCGATCTTGGCGGCATTCGTCTCAGCGCCTGGCAATTAGTATAGAAGCACTGTTTCCCACTCTTTCTGAGGCTAATTCTTGAACCGTAAGTCTTAGACGCTCGATCTTGGTGGCATTCGTCTCAGCGCCTGGCAATTAGTATAGAAGCACTGTTTCCCACTGTTTCTGAGGCTAATTCTTGAACCGTAAGTCATAGACGCTAGATCTTGGCGGCATTCGTCTCAGCGCCTGGCAATTAGTATAGAAGCACTGTCTTTGACTTCTCTGGATGTTTCCCAGGCGAGCTATTGACATGTAAATCCTAGACACTCGATCTTGGTTATTTTCGCTTACGCGGCTGGCAGCAAAGTTCAGAACCATGTTTCTGTGAATAACTCTTGAACCGTAAGTCACAGACGCTCGCTCTTGGCTGCATTCGTTTCAGCTCGTGGCAGCCAGTCTAACAAACACTATCTTGGACTTCTCTGGATGTTTCCCAGGTGAGCTATTGGCAGCATGTTCAGAACCACTGTTTCTGAGGCTAATTCTTGAACCGTAAGTCTTAGACGCTCGATCTTGGCGGCATTCGTCTCAGCGCCTGGCAATTAGTATAGAAGCACTGTTTCCCACTGTTTCTGAGGCTAATTCTTGAACCGTAAGTCATAGACGCTAGATCTTGGCGGCATTCTTCTCAGCGCCTGGCAATTAGTATAGAAGCACTGTCTTTGACTTCTCTGGATGTTTCCCAGGCGAGCTATTGACAAGTAAATCCTAGACGCTCGATCTTGGTTATTTTCGCTTTCGCGGCTGGCAGCAAAGTTCAGAACCATGTTTCTGTGAATAACTCTTGAACCGTAAGTCACAGACGCTCGCTCTTGGCTGCATTCGTTTCAGCTCGTGGCAGCCAGTCTAAAAAACACAATCTTGGACTTCTCTGGATGTTTCCCAGGCGAGCTATTGGCAGCATGTTCAGAACCACTGTTTCTGAGGCTAATTCTTGAACCGTAAGTCATAGACGCTCGATCTTGGCGGCATTCGTCTCAGCGCCTGGCAATTAGTATAGAAGCACTGTTTCCCACTGTTTCTGAGGCTAATTCTTGAACCGTAAGTCATAGACGCTAGATCTTGGCGGCATTCGTCTCAGCGCCTGGCAATTAGTATAGAGCTCTGTCTTTGACTTCTCTGGATGTTTCCCAGGCGAGCTATTGACAAGTAAATCCTAGACGCTCGATCTTGGTTATTTTCGCTTTCGCGGCTGGCAGCAAAGTTCAGAACCATGTTTCTGTGAATAACTCTTGAACCGTAAGTCACAGACGCTCGCTCTTGGCTGCATTCGTTTCAGCTCGTGGCAGCCAGTCTAAAAAACACAATCTTGGACTTCTCTGGATGTTTCCCAGGCGTGCTATTGGCAGCATGTTCAGAACCACTGTTTCTGAGGCTAATTCTTGAACCGTAAGTCATACACGCTCGATCTTGGCGGCATTCGTCTCAGCGCCTGGCAATTAGTATAGAAGCACTGTTTCCCACTGTTTCTGAGGCTAATTCTTGAACCGTAATTCATAGACGCTAGAT
>NW_027463382.1:10000-25667 GCF_050947455.1 Rhinoderma darwinii | reverse complement strand
GGTGGGGAGAGGACTAGGCCTCGACATAAGGAGATCCATTTGGTGACCAAACAGCAGTGAAAATAAATAGGCCCAAATGTCAAAGAATGACATTTCTGCTACTGAAAGTGAAACATTTAAAATCAAGTTAAAGTGGGGTATGTTCACAAATGTCAGAGGCGGTGGTGAACAGCAGGGGCAGGCTGGGGCAGAGTTCCAGGGCCAGGAGTGTGATGGCAGCACAGGCCGGGGCAGTGTTCCAGGGCCAGAGTGTGACGGCAGGCAGCGTAGGCCGGGGCAGAGTTCCAGGGCGGTGGGGAGAGGACTAGGCCTCAATCCAAGGAGATCCATTTGGTGACCAAACAGCAGTGAAAATAAAAAGGCCCAAGTGTCAAAGAATGACATTTCTGATACTGAAAGTGAACCATTTAAAATCAGGTTAAAGTGGGGTATGTTCACAAATGTCAGAGGCGGTGGTGAACAGCAGGGGCAGGCCGGGACAGAGTTCCAGGGCCAGAGTGTGACGGCAGGCAGTGTAGGCCGGGGCAGAGTTCCAGGGCGGTGGGTGAGAGGACTAGGCCTCAATCCAAGGAGATCCATTTGGTGACCAAACAGCAGTGAAAATAAAAAGGCCCAAGTGTCAAAGAATGACATTTCTGCTACTGAAAGTGAAACATTTGAAAGTGAACCATTTAAAATCAAGTTAAAGTGGGGTATGTTCACAAA
Organism: Rhinoderma darwinii; assembly: GCF_050947455.1. Classification (NCBI taxonomy): domain Eukaryota; kingdom Metazoa; phylum Chordata; class Amphibia; order Anura; family Rhinodermatidae; genus Rhinoderma; species Rhinoderma darwinii. Next base: position 24,962 of record NW_027463382.1, on the reverse strand, counting down.
TGTCAGAGGCGGTGGTGAACAGCAAAGGCAGGCCGGGGCAGAGTTCCAGGGCCAGAGTGTGACGGCAGGCAGTGTAGGCCGGGGCAGAGTTCCAGGGCGGTGGGTGAGAGGACTAGGCCTCAATCCAAGGGGATCCATTTGGTGACCAAGCAGCAGTGAAAATGAAAAGGCCCAAATGTCAAAGAATGCCATTTCTGCAACTGAAAGTGAAACATTTGAAAGTGACACATTTAAAATCAAGTTAAAGTGGGGTATGTTCAAAAATGTCAGAGGCGGTAGTGAACAGCAGAGGTAGGCCGGGGCAGAGTTCCAGGGCCAGGGGTGTCACGGCAGGCAGCGTAGGCCGGGGAAGAGTTCCAGGGCGGTGGGGAGAGGACTAGGCCTCAATCCAAGGGGATCCATTTGGTGACCAAGCAGCAGTGAAAATGAAAAGGCCCAAATGTCAAAGAATGCCATTTCTGCAACTGAAAGTGAAACATTTGAAAGTGACACATTTAAAATCAAGTTAAAGTGGGGTATGTTCAAAAATGTCAGAGGCGGTAGTGAACAGCAGAGGTAGGCCGGGGCAGAGTTCCAGGGCCAGGGGTGTCACGGCAGGCAGCGTAGGCCTGCGCAGAGTTCCAGGGCGGTGGGGAGAGGACTAGGCCTCAATCCAAGGAGATCCATTTGGTGACCAAGCAGCAGTGAAAATAAAAAGGCCCAAATGTCAAAGAATGACATTTCTGCTACTGAAAGTGAAACATTTGAAAGTGAAACATTTAAAATCAAGTTAAAGTGGGGTATGTTCAAAAATGTCAGAGGCGGTAGTGAACAGCAGAGGTAGGCCGGGGCAGAGTTCCAGGGCCAGGGGTGTCACGGCAGGCAGCGTAGGCCGGGGAAGAGTTCCAGGGCGGTGGGGAGAGGACTAGGCCTCAATCCAAGGGGATCCATTTGGTGACCAAGCAGCAGTGAAAATGAAAAGGCCCAAATGTCAAAGAATGCCATTTCTGCAACTGAAAGTGAAACATTTGAAAGTGACACATTTAAAATCAAGTTAAAGTGGGGTATGTTCAAAAATGTCAGAGGCGGTAGTGAACAGCAGAGGTAGGCCGGGGCAGAGTTCCAGGGCCAGGGGTGTCACGGCAGGCAGCGTAGGCCGGGGAAGAGTTCCAGGGCGGTGGGGAGAGGACTAGGCCTCAATCCAAGGGGATCCATTTGGTGACCAAGCAGCAGTGAAAATGAAAAGGCCCAAATGTCAAAGAATGCCATTTCTGCAACTGAAAGTGAAACATTTGAAAGTGACACATTTAAAATCAAGTTAAAGTGGGGTATGTTCAAAAATGTCAGAGGCGGTAGTGAACAGCAGAGGTAGGCCGGGGCAGAGTTCCAGGGCCAGGGGTGTCACGGCAGGCAGCGTAGGCCGGGGAAGAGTTCCAGGGCGGTGGGGAGAGGACTAGGCCTCAATCCAAGGGGATCCATTTGGTGACCAAGCAGCAGTGAAAATGAAAAGGCCCAAATGTCAAAGAATGCCATTTCTGCAACTGAAAGTGAAACATTTGAAAGTGACACATTTAAAATCAAGTTAAAGTGGGGTATGTTCAAAAATGTCAGAGGCGGTAGTGAACAGCAGAGGTAGGCCGGGGCAGAGTTCCAGGGCCAGGGGTGTCACGGCAGGCAGCGTAGGCCGGGGCAGAGTTCCAGGGCGGTGGGGAGAGGACTAGGCCTCGATCTAAGGAGATCCATTTGGTGACCAAACAGCAGTGAAAATAAAAAGGCCCAAATGTCAAAGAATGACATTTTTGATACTGAAAGTGAACCATTTAAAATCAAGTGAAAGTGGAGTACGTTCAAAAATGTCAGAGGCGGTGGTGAACAGCAGGGGCAGGCCGGGGCATAGTTCCAGGGCCAGAGTGTGACGGCAGCACAGGCCGGGGCAGAGCTCCAGGGCCAGAGTGTGACGGCAGGCAGCATAGGCCGGGGCACAGTTCCAGGGCCAGAGTGTGACGGCAGGCAGCGTAGGCCGGGGCAGAGTTCCAGGGCGGTGGGGAGAGGACTAGGCCTCGAGATAAGGTGATCCATTTGGTGACCAAGCAGCAGTGGAAATAAAAAGGCCCAAATTTCAAAGAATGACATTTTTGATACTGAAAGTGAAACATTTAAAATCAAGTTAAAGTGGGGTACGTTCAAAAATGTCAGAGGCGGTAATGAGCAGCAGAGGCAGGCCGTGGGCACAGTTCCAGGGCCAGAGTGTGACGGCAGCACAGGCCGGGGCAGAGTTCCAGGGCCAGAGTGTGACGGCAGGCAGCATAGGCCGGGGCACAGTTCCAGGGCCAGAGTGTGACGGCACGCAGCGTAGGCCGGGGCAGAGTTCCAGGGCGGTGGGGAGAGGACTAGGCCTCGAGATAAGGAGATCCATTTGGTGACCCAACAGCAGTGAAAATAAAAAGGCCCAAATGTCAAAGAATGACATTTCTGCTACTGAAAGTGACACATTTAAAATCAAGTGAAAGTGGGGTATGTTCAAAAAATGACAGAGGCGGTAATGAGCAGCAGAGGCAGGCCGGGGCACAGTTCCAGGGCCAGAGTGTGACACTGTCCGCCGATAGATAACCCTTTGCACATTATCGTCATCATCATTATCAGCAGCAGTTGCTGTCAGCCAGCTCCAGAGTGTATGAGCGGCGTGTGCTGCCCATTGCAGCCCAGGGTAGAGGAGCCGTGTGCAAGCTGTGCATGCCCGGGGGCAACAGTGTATGAGCTCCTCAGCGCCAGCGGGGGGGGGGGGGTCCCACTATGTCCCAAGCCGCCTGACATGTACTTCCGGTCGGCTAGGAGGTGGCATGTCAGCTGGGCTGTCAGCCAGCTCCAGAGTGTATGAGCGGTGTGTGCCTGCACCCGTGGGGGGGGGGGGGGGGGGGGATACAGGAGCCATGGGGAAGCTGTGCAAGACCGGGGGCAGCCGTGTACGAGCTCCGCAGCGCCCCTTGTGGACTTCCAGGGCAAGAGCGGTATGAGCGGCAAAGTCATGCCGACCTCCTGGAAGTCCCCGTCGGCCTCGCTCGCGGGTCGGTCCCGCTGGTTTTTTTACCTTCTTAATAAAAAAACTTTTTTTTTTTATGGTATTTTCTGAAGCCTCAAGCCCACCTGCATTTGCACGAGCAAGGCCACCTCGGTGACTCCTACCGAAAGCGGCCGGGAGCCATCTCCGTGTACGAGCGGCGTGTGCGGCGTGTGCCTGCCTATTGCACCCGTGGGGGGATAGAGGAGCCTTGTGGAAGCTGTGCCAGCCCGGGGGCAGCCCTGTACGAGCTCCACAGCGCCCGCGGCGAGTCCCGCCGTGTCCACCCGGCTGCCAAGCACTTCCGGTCCGCGAGTGATGCATGACAGCGGCCGGGAGCCAGCTCCGCCTATCAGCGGCGGTGTGCCTGCCTTCTGCACCCGTGGGGGGATAGAGGGGCCCCGTGGGAGCTGCTGCATGCCGGCAGCTTCCTTGTGGGAGCTCCACAGCGCCCGCGGTCCTCGGCGGACTTCCAGGGCAAGAGCGGTATGAGCGGCCACCTCATGCCGACCTCCTGGAAGTCCCCGTCGGCTTAGCTCGCGGGTCGGTCCCGCTGTTTTTTTTTTTACCTTCTTAATAAAAAAATCTTTTTTTTTTTATGGTACTTTCGGAAGCCTCAAGCCCACCTGCAGTTGCACGAGCAAGGACACCTCGGTGACTCCTACCGAAAGCGGCCGGGAGTCATCTCCGTGTACGAGCGGCGTGTGCGGCGTGTGCCTGCCTATTGCACCCGTGGGGGGATAGAGGAGCCATGGGGAAGCTGTGCCAGCCCGGGGGCAGCCCTGTACGAGCTCCACAGCACCCGCGGCGAGTCCCGCCGTGTCCACCCGGCTGCCAAGCACTTCCGGTCCGCGAGTGATGCATGACAGCGGCCGGGAGCCAGCTCCGCCTATCAGCGGCGGTGTGCCTGCCTTCTGCACCCGTGGGGGGATAGAGGGGCCCCGTGGGAGCTTGTGGATGCCGGCAGCTTCCTTGTGGGAGCTCCACAGCGCCCGCGGCGAGTCCCGTCGTGTCCACCCGGCTGCCAAGCACTTCCGGTCCGCGAGTGATGCATGACAGCGGCCGGGAGCCAGCTCCGCCTATCAGCGGCGGTGTGCCTGCCTTCTGCACCCGTGGGGGGATAGAGGGGCCCCGTGGGAGCTGCTGCATGCCGGCAGCTTCCTTGTGGGAGCTCCACAGCGCCCGCGGTCCTCTGCGGACTTCCAGGGCAAGAGCGGTATGAGCGGCCACCTCATGCCGACCTCCTGGAAGTCCCCGTCGGCTTAGCTCGCGGGTCGGTCCCGCTGTTTTTTTTTTTACCTTCTTAATAAAAAAATCTTTTTTTTTTTATGGTACTTTCGGAAGCCTCAAGCCCACCTGCAGTTGCACGAGCAAGGACACCTCGGTGACTCCTACCGAAAGCGGCCGGGAGTCATCTCCGTGTACGAGCGGCGTGTGCGGCGTGTGCCTGCCTATTGCACCCGTGGGGGGATAGAGGAGCCATGGGGAAGCTGTGCCAGCCCGGGGGCAGCCCTGTACGAGCTCCACAGCACCCGCGGCGAGTCCCGCCGTGTCCACCCGGCTGCCAAGCACTTCCGGTCCGCGAGTGATGCATGACAGCGGCCGGGAGCCAGCTCCGCCTATCAGCGGCGGTGTGCCTGCCTTCTGCACCCGTGGGGGGATAGAGGGGCCCCGTGGGAGCTTGTGGATGCCGGCAGCTTCCTTGTGGGAGCTCCACAGCGCCCGCGGCGAGTCCCGTCGTGTCCACCCGGCTGCCAAGCACTTCCGGTCCGCGAGTGATGCATGACAGCGGCCGGGAGCCAGCTCCGCCTATCAGCGGCGGTGTGCCTGCCTTCTGCACCCGTGGGGGGATAGAGGGGCCCCGTGGGAGCTGCTGCATGCCGGCAGCTTCCTTGTGGGAGCTCCACAGCGCCCGCGGTCCTCTGCGGACTTCCAGGGCAAGAGCGGTAGGAGCCTCCACCTCATGCCGACCTCCTGGAAGTCCCCGTCGGCCTAGCTCGCGGGTCGGTCCCGCTGTGGTTTTTTTTACCTTCTTAATAAAAAAACTTTTTTTTTTTATGGTATTTTCCGAAGCCCCAAGCCCACCTGCATTTGCACGAGCAAGGCCACCTCGGTGACTCCTACCGAAAGCGGCCGGGAGCCATCTCCGTGTACGAGCGGCGTGTGCGGCGTGTGCCTGCCTATTGCACCCGTGGGGGGATAGAGGAGCCTTGTGGAAGCTGTGCCAGCCGGGGGGCAGCCCTGTACGAGCTCCACAGCACCCGCGGCGAGTCCCGCCGTGTCCACCCGGCTGACAAGCACTTCCGGTCCGCGAGTGATGCATGACAGCGGCCGGGAGCCAGCTCCGCCTATCAGCGGCGTGTGCCTGCCTTCTGCACCCGTGGGGGGATAGAGGGGCCCCGTGGGAGCTTGTGGATGCCGGCAGCTTCCTTGTGGGAGCTCCACAGCGCCCGCGGCGAGTCCCGTCGTGTCCACCCGGCTGCAAAGCACTTCCGGTCCGCGAGTGATGCATGACAGCGGCCGGGAGCCAGCTCCGCCTATCAGCGGCGGTGTGCCTGCCTTCTGCACCCGTGGGGGGATAGAGGGGCCCCGTGGGAGCTGCTGGATGCCAGCAGCTTCCTTGTGGGAGCTCCACAGCGCCCGCGGTCCTCTGCGGACTTCCAGGGCAAGAGCGGTAGGAGCCTCCACCTCATGCCGACCTCCTGGAAGTCCCCGTCGGCCTAGCTCGCGGGTCGGTCCCGCTGTTTTTTTTTTTACCTTCTTAATAAAAAAACTTTTTTTTTTTATGGTATTTTCCGAAGCCCCAAGCCCCCCTGCATTTGCACGAGCAAGGCCACCTCGGTGACTCCTACCGAAAGCGGCCGGGAGCCATCTCCGTGTACGAGCGGCGTGTGCGGCGTGTGCCTGCCTATTGCACCCGTGGGGGGATAGAGGAGCCTTGTGGAAGCTGTGCCAGCCCGGGGGCAGCCCTGTACGAGCTCCACAGCACCCGCGGCGAGTCCCGCCGTGTCCACCCGGCTGACAAGCACTTCCGGTCCGCGAGTGATGCATGACAGCGGCCGGGAGCCAGCTCCGCCTATTAGCGGCGGTGTGCCTGCCTTCTGCACCCGTGGGGGGATAGAGGGGCCCCGTGGGAGCTTGTGGATGCCGGCAGCTTCCTTGTGGGAGCTCCACAGCGCCCGCGGCGAGTCCCGTCGTGTCCACCCGGCTGCAAAGCACTTCCGGTCCGCGAGTGATGCATGACAGCGGCCGGGAGCCAGCTCCGCCTATCAGCGGCGGTGTGCCTGCCTTCTGCACCCGTGGGGGGATAGAGGGGCCCCGTGGGAGCTGCTGGATGCCAGCAGCTTCCTTGTGGGAGCTCCACAGCGCCCGCGGTCCTCTGCGGACTTCCAGGGCAAGAGCGGTAGGAGCCTCCACCTCATGCCGACCTCCTGGAAGTCCCCGTCGGCCTAGCTCGCGGGTCGGTCCCGCTGTTTTTTTTTTTACCTTCTTAATAAAAAAACTTTTTTTTTTTATGGTATTTTCCGAAGCCCCAAGCCCCCCTGCATTTGCACGAGCAAGGCCACCTCGGTGACTCCTACCGAAAGCGGCCGGGAGCCATCTCCGTGTACGAGCGGCGTGTGCGGCGTGTGCCTGCCTATTGCACCCGTGGGGGGATAGAGGAGCCTTGTGGAAGCTGTGCCAGCCCGGGGGCAGCCCTGTACGAGCTCCACAGCACCCGCGGCGAGTCCCGCCGTGTCCACCCGGCTGACAAGCACTTCCGGTCCGCGAGTGATGCATGACAGCGGCCGGGAGCCAGCTCCGCCTATTAGCGGCGGTGTGCCTGCCTTCTGCACCCGTGGGGGGATAGAGGGGCCCCGTGGGAGCTTGTGGATGCCGGCAGCTTCCTTGTGGGAGCTCCACAGCGCCCGCGGCGAGTCCCGTAGTTCACCCGCCCGACATGCACTTCCGGTCCGCGACGGACTTCCAGGGCTCAAGCGGTAGGTGCGGCCACCTCATGCCGACCTCCTGGAACTCCCCCTCGGCCTGGCTCGCGTGTCTGTCTTCATTCACGTTTTGGAGGAAAAACCCTATGAGGTTTTTATTTTGGCCTTCAGCCAAGCAGCAGTTCCAGGAGGCCGGGCATTTTGGCACCTCCCACCGGTGTAATTGGCGAGGTGACACTTTTAGGGGTGTGAACATCTCCTACGCCTGAAATACTGTGAGAGGGAGAACTTGCTCCGCCTCCCAAGTCCAACACTTCCAGGACGAGAGGAGGGCGGGAGGCGTTCCCGGCTTAGGCCGAATGCTGCTTCCACGGCGATAGCGGCACCAAGCCGCCCTCTCACGCCGCTGCCCTGGATGTCCCCGTCGGCCTCGCTCGCTGGTCGGATCCGGTGTTTTTTTACCTTCTTAATAAAAAAATATTTTTTTTTTTTATGTTATTTCCTGAAGCCCCAAGCCCACCTGCAGTTGCACGAGCAAGGCCACCTCGGCAACTCCTACCGAAAGCCGTGAACGAGGAAGTACAAACGGGAGCTGCTCCCGTTCCAAGCCGAGAAGGACTTCCATGGTGTGACCGGTAGGTAGTGGCACCTCCTGCCGTCCTCCTGGAAGTCCCCGTCGGCCTGGCTCACGGCTCGGTCCCGCTGTGAGTTTTACCTTCATAATAAAAAAACACTTTTTTTTTTTATGGTATTTTATGAAGTCCCAAGCCGACCTGCAGTTGCAGGAGCTCGGCCACCTCGGCAACTCCTACCGAAAGCCGTGAACGAGGAAGTACAAACGGGAGCTGCTCCCGTTCCAAGCCGAGAAGGACTTCCATGGTGTGACCGGTAGGTAGTGGCACCTCCTGCCGTCCTCCTGGAAGTCCCCGTCGGCCTCGCTCGCAGGTCTGTCTTCATTGACGTTTTGGAGAAAAAACCCTATGAGGTTTTTATTTTGGGCCTCAGCCGGGCAGCAGTTCCATGAGCCCGGGTACTTTGGCACCTTACCCCGGTGTATTTGAGGTGGTGACACTTTTAGGGGTGTGAATATCTCCTTCACCTGAAATCCTGTGAGAGGGCATCTAGGTTTTGAGTTCCAAGTCCCAACGGTTCTTCCTAGCGGGAAGTCCTAACCGTTCCTGGCCGAGAGTGACTTCCAGGGTTTGAGCAATAGGTACCGGCCTGCCCTCTCACGGTGCCTCCTGGAAGTCCCCGTCGGCCTCGTTCGCTGGTCGGTCCGCTGCACCTTAACTTCCATGAAAGAAGTTTGGTGCATTCTTTCTGGAGTCCCAGGCCGACCAGCAGTTGCAGGAGCTCGGCCAGCTCTGTGACTCCAACCGAGTACCGTGAAGGAGGACGTGCTGCACGTTCTTGCGGGAGCTGCACCTGGTCCAACCCGAGAAGGACTTCCATGGTGTGACCGGTATGTAGTGGCACGTCATGCCGGCCTCCTGGAAGTCCCCGTCGTCCTCGCTCGCTGGTCGGTCCGCTGCACCTGAACTTCCACGAAAGAACTTTGATGCATTCTTTCTGGAGTCCCAGGCCGACCAGCAGTTGCAGGAGCTCGGCCACCTTGGCGGCTCCAACCGAACACCTTGAAGGAGGACGTGCTGCACGTTCTAGCAGGAGCTGCACCTGGTTCAAACCGAGAAGGACTTCCATGGTGTCACCGGTATGTAGTGGCACGTCATGCCGGCCTCCTGGAAGTCCCCGTCGGCCTCGTTCGCTGGTCGGTCCGCTGCACCTGACTTTCCATGAAAGAACTGTGGTGCATTCTTTCTGAAGTCCCAGGCCGACCAGCAGTTGCAGGAGCTCGGCCACGGTGGTGAGTCCAACCGAGTACTGTGAAGGAGGACGTGCTACACGTTCTAGCGGGAGCTGTACCTGGTTCAACCCGAGAATGACTTCCATGGTGTGACCGGTATGTAGTGGCACGTCATGCCGGCCTCCTGGAAGTCCCCGTCGGCCTCGCTCGCAGGTCTGTCTTCATTGACGTTTTGGAGGAAAAACCCTATGAGGTTTTTATTTTGGGCTTCAGCCGGGCAGCAGTTCCAGGAGCCCGGGTACTTTGGCACCTTACCCCGGTGTATTTGAGGTGGTGACACTTTTAGGGGTGTGAATATCTCCTTCACCTGAAATCCTGTGAGAGGGCATTTCTGCTCCGCGTTCCAAGTCCTAACGGTTCTTCCTAGCGGGAAGTCCTAACCGTTCGTGGCCGAGAAGGACTTCCAGGGAGTGACCGGTATGTAGTGGCACGTCATGCCGGCCTCCTGGAAGTCCCCATCGGCCTTGCTCCCTGGTCGGTCCGCTGCACCTGAACTTCCACGAAAGAACTTTGGTACATTCTTTCTGGAGTCCCAGGCCGACCAGCAGTTGCAGGAGCTCGGCCACGGTGGTGAGTTCAACCGAGTACTGTGAAGGAGGACGTGCTGCACGTTCTAGCGGGAAGCTATACCTGGTTCAACCCGAGAAGGACTTCCATGGTGTGACCGGTATGTAGTGGCACGTCATGCCGGCCTCCTGGAAGTCCCCGTCGGCCTCGTTCGCTGGTCGGTCCGCTGCACCTGACTTTCCATGAAAGAACTGTGGTGCATTCTTTCTGAAGTCCCAGGCCGACCAGCAGTTGCAGGAGCTCGGCCACGGTGTTGAGTCCAACCGAGTACTGTGAAGGAGGACGTGCTACACGTTCTAGCGGGAGCTGTACCTGGTTCAACCCAAGAAGGACTTCCATGGTGTGACCGGTATGTAGTGGCACGTCATGCCGGCCTCCTGGAAGTCCCCGTCGGCCTCGTTCGCTGGTCGGTCCGCTGCACCTGACTTTCCATGAAAGAACTGTGGTGCATTCTTTCTGAAGTCCCAGGCCGACCAGCAGTTGCAGGAGCTCGGCCACGGTGTTGAGTCCAACCGAGTACTGTGAAGGAGGACGTGCTACACGTTCTAGCGGGAGCTGTACCTGGTTCAACCCGAGAAGGACTTCCATGGTGTGACCGGTATGTAGTGGCACGTCATGCCGGCCTCCTGGAAGTCCCCGTCGGCCTCGCTCGCAGGTCTGTCTTCATTGACGTTTTGGAGGAAAAACCCTATGAGGTTTTTATTTTGGGCTTCAGCCGGGCAGCAGTTCCAGGAGCCCGGGTACTTTGGCACCTTACCCCGGTGTATTTGAGGTGGTGACACTTTTTAGGGGTGTGAATATCTCCTTCACCTGAAATCCTGTGAGAGGGCATTTCTGCTCCGCGTTCCAAGTCCTAACGGTTCTTCCTAGCGGGAAGTCCTAACCGTTCGTGGCCGAGAAGGACTTCCAGGGAGTGACCGGTATGTAGTGGCACGTCATGCCGGCCTCCTGGAAGTCCCCATCGGCCTTGCTCCCTGGTCGGTCCGCTGCACCTGAACTTCCACGAAAGAACTTTGGTACATTCTTTCTGGAGTCCCAGGCCGACCAGCAGTTGCAGGAGCTCGGCCACGGTGGTGAGTTCAACCGAGTACTGTGAAGGAGGACGTGCTGCACGTTCTAGCGGGAGCTATACCTGGTTCAACCCGAGAAGGACTTCCATGGTGTGACCGGTATGTAGTGGCACGTCATGCCGGCCTCCTGGAAGTCCCCGTCGGCCTCGTTCGCTGGTCGGTCCGCTGCACCTGACTTTCCATGAAAGAACTGTGGTGCATTCTTTCTGAAGTCCCAGGCCGACCAGCAGTTGCAGGAGCTCGGCCACGGTGTTGAGTCCAACCGAGTACTGTGAAGGAGGACGTGCTACACGTTCTAGCGGGAGCTGTACCTGGTTCAACCCGAGAAGGACTTCCATGGTGTGACCGGTATGTAGTGGCACGTCATGCCGGCCTCCTGGAAGTCCCCGTCGGCCTCGTTCGCTGGTCGGTCCGCTGCACCTGACTTTCCATGAAAGAACTGTGGTGCATTCTTTCTGAAGTCCCAGGCCGACCAGCAGTTGCAGGAGCTCGGCCACGGTGTTGAGTCCAACCGAGTACTGTGAAGGAGGACGTGCTACACGTTCTAGCGGGAGCTGTACCTGGTTCAACCCGAGAAGGACTTCCATGGTGTGACCGGTATGTAGTGGCACGTCATGCCGGCCTCCTGGAAGTCCCCGTCGGCCTCGCTCGCAGGTCTGTCTTCATTGACGTTTTGGAGGAAAAACCCTATGAGGTTTTTATTTTGGGCTTCAGCCGGGCAGCAGTTCCAGGAGCCCGGGTACTTTGGCACCTTACCCCGGTGTATTTGAGGTGGTGACACTTTTTAGGGGTGTGAATATCTCCTTCACCTGAAATCCTGTGAGAGGGCATTTCTGCTCCGCGTTCCAAGTCCTAACGGTTCTTCCTAGCGGGAAGTCCTAACCGTTCGTGGCCGAGAAGGACTTCCAGGGAGTGACCGGTATGTAGTGGCACGTCATGCCGGCCTCCTGGAAGTCCCCATCGGCCTTGCTCCCTGGTCGGTCCGCTGCACCTGAACTTCCACGAAAGAACTTTGGTACATTCTTTCTGGAGTCCCAGGCCGACCAGCAGTTGCAGGAGCTCGGCCACGGTGGTGAGTTCAACCGAGTACTGTGAAGGAGGACGTGCTGCACGTTCTAGCGGGAGCTATACCTGGTTCAACCCGAGAAGGACTTCCATGGTGTGACCGGTATGTAGTGGCACGTCATGCCGGCCTCCTGGAAGTCCCCGTCGGCCTCGTTCGCTGGTCGGTCCGCTGCACCTGACTTTCCATGAAAGAACTGTGGTGCATTCTTTCTGAAGTCCCAGGCCGACCAGCAGTTGCAGGAGCTCGGCCACGGTGTTGAGTCCAACCGAGTACTGTGAAGGAGGACGTGCTACACGTTCTAGCGGGAGCTGTACCTGGTTCAACCCGAGAAGGACTTCCATGGTGTGACCGGTATGTAGTGGCACGTCATGCCGGCCTCCTGGAAGTCCCCGTCGGCCTCGTTCGCTGGTCGGTCCGCTGCACCTGACTTTCCATGAAAGAACTGTGGTGCATTCTTTCTGAAGTCCCAGGCCGACCAGCAGTTGCAGGAGCTCGGCCACGGTGTTGAGTCCAACCGAGTACTGTGAAGGAGGACGTGCTACACGTTCTAGCGGGAGCTGTACCTGGTTCAACCCGAGAAGGACTTCCATGGTGTGACCGGTATGTAGTGGCACGTCATGCCGGCCTCCTGGAAGTCCCCGTCGGCCTCGCTCGCAGGTCTGTCTTCATTGACGTTTTGGAGGAAAAACCCTATGAGGTTTTTATTTTGGGCTTCAGCCGGGCAGCAGTTCCAGGAGCCCGGGTACTTTGGCACCTTACCCCGGTGTATTTGAGGTGGTGACACTTTTTAGGGGTGTGAATATCTCCTTCACCTGAAATCCTGTGAGAGGGCATTTCTGCTCCGCGTTCCAAGTCCTAACGGTTCTTCCTAGCGGGAAGTCCTAACCGTTCGTGGCCGAGAAGGACTTCCAGGGAGTGACCGGTATGTAGTGGCACGTCATGCCGGCCTCCTGGAAGTCCCCATCGGCCTTGCTCCCTGGTCGGTCCGCTGCACCTGAACTTCCACGAAAGAACTTTGGTACATTCTTTCTGGAGTCCCAGGCCGACCAGCAGTTGCAGGAGCTCGGCCACGGTGGTGAGTTCAACCGAGTACTGTGAAGGAGGACGTGCTGCACGTTCTAGCGGGAGCTATACCTGGTTCAACCCGAGAAGGACTTCCATGGTGTGACCGGTATGTAGTGGCACGTCATGCCGGCCTCCTGGAAGTCCCCGTCGGCCTCGTTCGCTGGTCGGTCCGCTGCACCTGACTTTCCATGAAAGAACTGTGGTGCATTCTTTCTGAAGTCCCAGGCCGACCAGCAGTTGCAGGAGCTCGGCCACGGTGTTGAGTCCAACCGAGTACTGTGAAGGAGGACGTGCTACACGTTCTAGCGGGAGCTGTACCTGGTTCAACCCGAGAAGGACTTCCATGGTGTGACCGGTATGTAGTGGCACGTCATGCCGGCCTCCTGGAAGTCCCCGTCGGCCTCGCTCGCAGGTCTGTCTTCATTGACGTTTTGGAGGAAAAACCCTATGAGGTTTTTATTTTGGGCTTCAGCCGGGCAGCAGTTCCAGGAGCCCGGGTACTTTGGCACCTTACCCCGGTGTATTTGAGGTGGTGACACTTTTAGGGGTGTGAATATCTCCTTCACCTGAAATCCTGTGAGAGGGCATTTCTGCTCCGCGTTCCAAGTCCTAACGGTTCTTCCTAGCGGGAAGTCCTAACCGTTCGTGGCCGAGAAGGACTTCCAGGGAGTGACCGGTATGTAGTGGCACGTCATGCCGGCCTCCTGGAAGTCCCCATCGGCCTTGCTCGTTGGTCGGTCCGCTGCACCTGAACTTTCACGAAAGAACTTTGGTACATTCTTTCTGGAGTCCCAGGCCGACCAGCAGTTGCAGGAGCTCGGCCACGGTGGTGAGTTCAACCGAGTACTGTGAAGGAGGATGTGCTGCACGTTCTAGCGGGAGCTATACCTGGTTCAACCCGAGAAGGGCTTCCATGGTGTGACCGGTATGTAGTGGCACGTCATGCCGGCCTCCTGGAAGTCCCCGTCGGCCTCGTTCGCTGGTCGGTCCGCTGCACCTGACTTTCCATGAAAGAACTTTGGTGCATTCTTTCTGAAGTCCCAGGCCGACCAGCAGTTGCAGGAGCTCGGCCAGCTTGGCGACTCCAACCCGAGTACCTTGAAGGAGGACGTGCTGCACGTTCTAGCGGGAGCTGCACCTGTTCCAACCCGAGAAGGACTTCCATGGTCTGACCGGTATGTAGTGGCACGTCATGCCGGCCTCCTGGAAGTCCCCGTCGGCTTCGCTCGCAGGTCTGTCTTCATTGACGTTTTGGAGGAAAAACCCTATGAGGTTTTTATTTTGGGCTTCAGCCGGGCAGCAGTTCCAGGAGCCCGGGTACTTTGGCACCTTACCCCGGTGTATTTGAGGTGGTGACACTTTTAGGGGTGTGAATATCTCCTTCACCTGAAATCCTGTGAGAGGGCATTTCTGCTCCGCGTTCCAAGTCCTAACGGTTCTTCCTAGCGGGAAGTCCTAACCGTTTGTGGCCGAGAAGGACTTCCAGGGAGTGAGGGGTAGGCACCGGCCCCCTCATGCCGGCCTCCTGGAAGTCCCCATCGGCCTTGCTCCCTGGTCGGTCCGCTGCACCTGAACTTCCACGAAAGAACTTTGGTGCATTCTTTCTGGAGTCCCAGGCCGACCAGCAGTTGCAGGAGCTCGGCCACGTTGGCGACTCCAACCGAGTACCGTGAAGGAGGACGTGCTGCACGTTCTAGCGGGAGCTGCACCTGTTCCAACCCGAGAAGGACTTCCATGGTGTGACCGGTATGTAGTGGCACGTCATGCTGGCCTCCTGGAAGTCCCCGTCGGCCTCGTTCGCTGGTCGGTCCGCTGCACCTGACTTTCCATGAAAGAACTTTGGTGCATTCTTTCTGAAGTCCCAGGCCGACCAGCAGTTGCAGGAGCTCGGCCAGCTTGGCGACTCCAACCCGAGTACCTTGAAGGAGGACGTGCTGCACGTTCTAGCGGGAGCTGCACCTGTTCCAACCCGAGAAGGACTTCCATGGTGTGACCGGTATGTAGTGGCACGTCATGCCGGCCTCCTGGAAGTCCCCGTCGGCCTCGCTCGCAGATCGGTCTTCATTGACGTTTTGGAGGAAAAACCCTATGAGGTTTTTATTTTGGGCTTCAGCCGGGCAGCAGTTCCAGGAGCCCGGGCACTTTGGCACCTTACCCCGGTGTATTTGAGGTGGTGACACTTTTAGGGGTGCGAATATCTCCTTCACCTGAAATCCTGTGAGAGGGCATTTTGGTTTCGTGTTCCAAGTCCCTACGGTTCTTCCTAACGGGAAGTCCTAACCGTTCGTGGCCGAGAGTGACTTCCAGGGTGTGAGCGATAGGCACCGGCCCTCTCATGGTGTCTCCTGGAAGTCCCGGTCGGCCTCG
>NW_027463381.1:0-25867 GCF_050947455.1 Rhinoderma darwinii | reverse complement strand
GCAATTAGTATAGAAGCACTGTTTCCCACTGTTTCTGAGGCTAATTCTTGAACCGTAAGTCATAGACGCTAGATCTTGGCGGCATTCGTCTCAGCGCCTGGCAATTAGTATAGAAGCACTGTCTTTGACTTCTCTGGATGTTTCCCAGGCGAGCTATTGACAAGTAAATCCTAGACGCTCGATCTTGGTTATTTTCGCTTTCGCGGCTGGCAGCAAAGTTCAGAACCATGTTTCTGTGAATAACTCTTGAACCGTAAGTCACAGACGCTCGCTCTTGGCTGCATTCGTTTCAGCTCGTGGCAGCCAGTCTAAAAAACACAATCTTGGACTTCTCTGGATGTTTCCCAGGCGAGCTATTGGCAGCATGTTCAGAACCACTGTTTCTGAGGCTAATTCTTGAACCGTAAGTCATAGACGCTCGATCTTGGCGGCATTCGTCTCAGCGCCTGGCAATTAGTATAGAAGCACTGTTTCCCACTGTTTCTGAGGCTAATTCTTGAACCGTAAGTCATAGACGCTAGATCTTGGCGGCATTCGTCTCAGCGCCTGGCATTTAGTATAGAAGCACTGTCTTTGACTTCTCTGGATGTTTCCCAGGCGAGCTATTGACAAGTAAATCCTAGACGCTCGATCTTGGTTATTTTCGCTTTCGCGGCTGGCAGCAAAGTTCAGAACCATGTTTCTGTGAATAACTCTTGAACCGTAAGTCACAGACGCTCGCTCTTGGCTGCATTCGTTTCAGCTCTTGGCAGCCAGTCTAAAAAACACTATTTTGGACTTCTCTGGATGTTTCCCAGCCGAGCTATTGGCAGCATGTTCAGAACCACTGTTTCTGAGGCTAATTCTTGAACCGTAAGTCTTAGACGCTCGATCTTGGCGGCATTCGTCTCAGCGCCTGGCAATTAGTATAGAAGCACTGTCTTTGACTTCTCTGGATGTTTCCCAGGCGAGCTATTGACAAGTAAATCCTAGACGCTCGATCTTGGTTATTTTCGCTTTCGCGGCTGGCAGCAAAGTTCAGAACCATGTTTCTGTGAATAACTCTTGAACCGTAAGTCACAGACGCTCACTCTTGGCTGCATTCGTTTCAGCTCGTGGCAGCCAGTCTAAAAAACACTATCTTGGACTTCTCTGGATGTTTCCCAGGCGAGCTATTGGCAGCATGTTCAGAACCACTGTTTCTGAGGCTAATTCTTGAACCGTAAGTCATAGACGCTCGATCTTGGCGGCATTCGTCTCAGCGCCTGGCAATTAGTATAGAAGCACTGTTTCCCACTGTTTCTGAGGCTAATTCTTGAACCGTAAGTCATAGACGCTAGATCTTGGCGGCATTCGTCTCAGCGCCTGGCAATTAGTATAGAAGCACTGTCTTTGACTTCTCTGGATGTTTCCCAGGCGAGCTATTGACAAGTAAATCCTAGACGCTCGATCTTGGTTATTTTCGCTTTCGCGGCTGGCAGCAAAGTTCAGAACCATGTTTCTGTGAATAACTTTTGAACCGTAAGTCACAGACGCTCGCTCTTGGCTGCATTCGTTTCAGCTCGTGGCAGCCAGTCTAAAAAACACAATCTTGGACTTCTCTGGATGTTTCCCAGGCGAGCTATTGCCAGCATGTTCAGAACCACTGTTTCTGAGGCTAATTCTTGAACCGTAAGTCATAGACGCTCGATCTTGGCGGCATTCGTCTCAGCGCCTGGCAATTAGTATAGAAGCACTGTTTCCCACTGTTTCTGAGGCTAATTCTTGAACCGTAAGTCATAGACGCTAGATCTTGGCGCCATTCGTCTCAGCGCCTGGCAATTAGTATAGAAGCACTGTCTTTGACTTCTCTGGATGTTTCCCAGGCGAGCTATTGACAAGTAAATCCTAGACGCTCGATCTTGGTTATTTTCGCTTTCGCGGCTGGCAGCAAAGTTCAGAACCATGTTTCTGTGAATATCTTTTGAACCATAAGTCACAGACGCTCGCTCTTGGCTGCATTCGTTTCAGCTCGTGGCAGCCAGTCTAAAAAACACACAATCTTGGACTTCTCTGGATGTTTCCCAGGCGAGCTATTGGCAGCATGTTCAGAACCACTGTTTCTGAGGCTAATTCTTGAACCGTAAGTCATAGACGCTCGACCTTGGCGGCATTCGTCTCAGCGCCTGGCAATTAGTATAGAAGCACTGTTTCCCACTGTTTCTGAGGCTAATTCTTGAACCGTAAGTCATAGACGCTAGATCGTGGCGGCATTCGTCTCAGCGCCTGGCAATTAGTATAGAAGCACTGTCTTTGACTTCTCTGGATGTTTCCCAGGCGAGCTATTGACAAGTAAATCCTAGACGCTCGATCTTGGTTATTTTCGCTTTCGCGGCTGGCAGCAAAGTTCAGAACCATGTTTCTGTGAATAACTCTTGAACCGTAAGTCACAGACGCTCGCTCTTGGCTGCATTCGTTTCAGCTCGTGGCAGCCAGTCTAAAAAACACTATCTTGGACTTCTCTGGATGTTTCCCAGGCGAGCTATTGGCAGCATGTTCAGAACCACTGTTTCTGAGGCTAATTCTTGAACCGTAAGTCATAGACGCTCGATCTTGGCGGCATTCGTCTCAGCGCCTGGCAATTAGTATAGAAGCACTGTTTCCCACTGTTTCTGAGGCTAATTCTTGAACCGTAAGTCATAGACGCTCGATCTTGGCGGCATTCGTCTCAGCGCCTGGCAATTAGTATAGAAGCACTGTCTTTGACTTCTCTGGATGTTTCCCAGGCGAGCTATTGACAAGTAAATCCTAGACGCTCGATCTTGGTTATTTTCGCTTTCGCGGCTGGCAGCAAAGTTCAGAACCATGTTTCTGTGAATAACTTTTGAACCGTAAGTCACAGACGCTCGCTCTTAGCTGCATTCGTTTCAGCTCGTGGCAGCCAGTCTAAAAAAACACAATCTTGGACTTCTCTGGATGTTTCCCAGGCGAGCTATTGGCAGCATGTTCAGAACCACTGTTTCTGAGGCTAATTCTTGAACCGTAAGTCATAGACGCTCGATCTTGGCGGCATTCGTCTAAGCGCCTGGCAATTAGTATAGAAGCACTGTTTCCCACTGTTTCTGAGGCTAATTCTTGAACCGTAAGTCATAGACGCTAGATCTTGGCAGCATTCGTCTCAGCGCCTGGCAATTAGTATAGAAGCACTGTCTTTGACTTCTCTGGATGTTTCCCAGGCGAGCTATTGACAAGTAAATCCTAGACGCTCGATCTTGGTTATTTTCGCTTTCGCGGCTGGCAGCAAAGTTCAGAACCATGTTTCTGTGAATAACTTTTGAACCGTAAGTCACAGACGATCGCTCTTGGCTGCATTCGTTTCAGCTCGTGGCAGCCAGTCTAAAAAACACAATCTTGGACTTCTCTGGATGTTTCCCAGGCGAGCTATTGGCAGCATGTTCAGAACCACTGTTTCTGAGGCTAATTCTTGAACCGTAAGTCATAGACGCTCGATCTTGGCGGCATTCGTCTCAGCGCCTGCCAATTAGTATAGAAGCACTGTTTCCCACTGTTTCTGAGGCTAATTCTTGAACCGTAAGTCATAGACGCTAGATCTTGGCGGCATTCGTCTCAGCGCCTGGCAATTAGTATAGAAGCACTGTCTTTGACTTCTCTGGATGTTTCCCAGGCGAGCTTTTGACAAGTAAATCCTAGACGCTGGATCTTGGTTATTTTCGCTTTCGCGGCTGGCAGCAAAGTTCAGAACCATGTTTCTGTGAATAACTCTTTAACCGTAAGTCACAGACGCTCGCTCTTGGCTGCATTCGTTTCAGCTCTTGGCAGCCAGTCTAAAAAACACTATCTTGGACTACTGTGGATGTTTCCCAGGCGAGCTATTGGCAGCATGTTCAGAACCACTGTTTCTGAGGCTAATTCTTGAACCGTAAGTCTTAGACGCTCGATCTTGGCGGCATTCGTCTCAGCGCCTGGCAATTAGTATAGAAGCACTGTCTTTGACTTCTCTGGATGTTTCCCAGGCGAGCTATTGACAAGTAAATCCTAGACGCTCGATCTTGGTTATTTTCGCTTTCGCGGCTGGCAGCAAAGTTCAGAACCATGTTTCTGTGAATAACTCTTGAACCGTAAGTCACAGACGCTCACTCTTGGCTGCATTCGTTTCAGCTCGTGGCAGCCAGTCTAAAAAACACTATCTTGGACTTCTCTGGATGTTTCCCAGGCGAGCTATTGGCAGCATGTTCAGAACCACTGTTTCTGAGGCTAATTCTTGAACCGTAAGTCATAGACGCTCGATCTTGGCGGCATTCGTCTCAGCGCCTGGCAATTAGTATAGAAGCACTGTTTCCCACTGTTTCTGAGGCTAATTCTTGAACCGTAAGTCATAGACGCTAGATCTTGGCGGCATTCGTCTCAGCGCCTGGCAATTAGTATAGAAGCACTGTCTTTGACTTCTCTGGATGTTTCCCAGGCGTGCTATTGACAAGTAAATCCTAGACGCTCGATCTTGGTTATTTTCGCTTTCGCGGCTGGCAGCAAAGTTCAGAACCATGTTTCTGTGAATAACTCTTGAACCGTAAGTCACAGACGCTCACTCTTGGCTGCATTCGTTTCAGCTCGTGGCAGCCAGTCTAAAAAACACTATCTTGGACTTCTCTGGATGTTTCCCAGGCGAGCTATTGGCAGCATGTTCAGAACCACTGTTTCTGAGGCTAATTCTTGAACCGTAAGTCATAGACGCTCGATCTTGGCGGCATTCGTCTCAGCGCCTGGCAATTAGTATAGAAGCACTGTTTCCCACTGTTTCTGAGGCTAATTCTTGAACCGTAAGTCATAGACGCTAGATCGTGGCGGCATTCGTCTCAGCGCCTGGCAATTAGTATAGAAGCACTGTCTTTGACTTCTCTGGATGTTTCCCAGGCGAGCTATTGACAAGTAAATCCTAGACGCTCGATCTTGGTTATTTTCGCTTTCGCGGCTGGCAGCAAAGTTCAGAACCATGTTTCTGTGAATAACTCTTGAACCGTAAGTCACAGACGCTCGCTCTTGGCTGCATTCGTTTCAGCTCGTGGCAGCCAGTCTAAAAAACACTATCTTGGACTTCTCTGGATGTTTCCCAGGCGAGCTATTGGCAGCATGTTCAGAACCACTGTTTCTGAGGCTAATTCTTGAACCGTAAGTCATAGACGCTCGATCTTGGCGGCATTCGTCTCAGCACCTGGCAATTAGTATAGAAGCACTGTTTCCCACTGTTTCTGAGGCTAATTCTTGAACCGTAAGTCATAGACGCTCGATCTTGGCGGCATTCGTCTCAGCGCCTGGCAATTAGTATAGAAGCACTGTCTTTGACTTCTCTGGATGTTTCCCAGGCGAGCTATTGACAAGTAAATCCTAGACGCTCGATCTTGGTTATTTTCGCTTTCGCGGCTGGCAGCAAAGTTCAGAACCATGTTTCTGTGAATAACTTTTGAACCGTAAGTCACAGACGCTCGCTCTTAGCTGCATTCGTTTCAGCTCGTGGCAGCCAGTCTAAAAAAACACAATCTTGGACTTCTCTGGATGTTTCCCAGGCGAGCTATTGGCAGCATGTTCAGAACCACTGTTTCTGAGGCTAATTCTTGAACCGTAAGTCATAGACGCTCGATCTTGGCGGCATTCGTCTAAGCGCCTGGCAATTAGTATAGAAGCACTGTTTCCCACTGTTTCTGAGGCTAATTCTTGAACCGTAAGTCATAGACGCTAGATCTTGGCAGCATTCGTCTCAGCGCCTGGCAATTAGTATAGAAGCACTGTCTTTGACTTCTCTGGATGTTTCCCAGGCGAGCTATTGACAAGTAAATCCTAGACGCTCGATCTTGGTTATTTTCGCTTTCGCGGCTGGCAGCAAAGTTCAGAACCATGTTTCTGTGAATAACTTTTGAACCGTAAGTCACAGACGATCGCTCTTGGCTGCATTCGTTTCAGCTCGTGGCAGCCAGTCTAAAAAACACAATCTTGGACTTCTCTGGATGTTTCCCAGGCGAGCTATTGGCAGCATGTTCAGAACCACTGTTTCTGAGGCTAATTCTTGAACCGTAAGTCATAGACGCTCGATCTTGGCGGCATTCGTCTCAGCGCCTGCCAATTAGTATAGAAGCACTGTTTCCCACTGTTTCTGAGGCTAATTCTTGAACCGTAAGTCATAGACGCTAGATCTTGGCGGCATTCGTCTCAGCGCCTGGCAATTAGTATAGAAGCACTGTCTTTGACTTCTCTGGATGTTTCCCAGGCGAGCTTTTGACAAGTAAATCCTAGACGCTGGATCTTGGTTATTTTCGCTTTCGCGGCTGGCAGCAAAGTTCAGAACCATGTTTCTGTGAATAACTCTTTAACCGTAAGTCACAGACGCTCGCTCTTGGCTGCATTCGTTTCAGCTCTTGGCAGCCAGTCTAAAAAACACTATCTTGGACTACTGTGGATGTTTCCCAGGCGAGCTATTGGCAGCATGTTCAGAACCACTGTTTCTGAGGCTAATTCTTGAACCGTAAGTCTTAGACGCTCGATCTTGGCGGCATTCGTCTCAGCGCCTGGCAATTAGTATAGAAGCACTGTCTTTGACTTCTCTGGATGTTTCCCAGGCGAGCTATTGACAAGTAAATCCTAGACGCTCGATCTTGGTTATTTTCGCTTTCGCGGCTGGCAGCAAAGTTCAGAACCATGTTTCTGTGAATAACTCTTGAACCGTAAGTCACAGACGCTCACTCTTGGCTGCATTCGTTTCAGCTCGTGGCAGCCAGTCTAAAAAACACTATCTTGGACTTCTCTGGATGTTTCCCAGGCGAGCTATTGGCAGCATGTTCAGAACCACTGTTTCTGAGGCTAATTCTTGAACCGTAAGTCATAGACGCTCGATCTTGGCGGCATTCGTCTCAGCGCCTGGCAATTAGTATAGAAGCACTGTTTCCCACTGTTTCTGAGGCTAATTCTTGAACCGTAAGTCATAGACGCTAGATCTTGGCGGCATTCGTCTCAGCGCCTGGCAATTAGTATAGAAGCACTGTCTTTGACTTCTCTGGATGTTTCCCAGGCGTGCTATTGACAAGTAAATCCTAGACGCTCGATCTTGGTTATTTTCGCTTTCGCGGCTGGCAGCAAAGTTCAGAACCATGTTTCTGTGAATAACTCTTGAACCGTAAGTCACAGACGCTCACTCTTGGCTGCATTCGTTTCAGCTCGTGGCAGCCAGTCTAAAAAACACTATCTTGGACTTCTCTGGATGTTTCCCAGGCGAGCTATTGGCAGCATGTTCAGAACCACTGTTTCTGAGGCTAATTCTTGAACCGTAAGTCATAGACGCTCGATCTTGGCGGCATTCGTCTCAGCGCCTGGCAATTAGTATAGAAGCACTGTTTCCCACTGTTTCTGAGGCTAATTCTTGAACCGTAAGTCATAGACGCTAGATCTTGGCGGCATTCGTCTCAGCGCCTGGCAATTAGTATAGAAGCACTGTCTCCCACTGTTTCTGAGGCTAATTCTTGAACCGTAAGTCATAGACGCTCGATCTTGGCGACATTCGTCTCAGCGCCTGGCAATTAGTATAGAAGCACTGTTTCCCACTGTTTCTGAGGCTAATTCTTGAACCGTAAGTCTTAGACGCTAGATCGTGGCGGAATTCGTCTTAGCGCCTGGCAATTAGTATAGAAGCACTGTCTTTGACTTCTCTGGATGTTTCCCAGGCGAGCTATTGAGAAGTAAATCCTAGACGCTCGATCTTGGTTATTCGCGGCTGGCAGCAAAGTTCAGAACCATGTTTCTGTGAATATCTTTTGAACCATGTCACAGACGCTCGCTCTTGGCTGCATTCGTTTCAGCTCGTGGCAGCCAGTCTAAAAAACACAATCTTGGACTTCTCTGGATGTTTCCCAGGCGAGCTATTGGCAGCATGTTCAGAACCACTGTTTCTGAGGCTAATTCTTGAACCGTAAGTCTTAGACGCTAGATCTTGGCGCCATTCGTCTCAGGGCCTGGCAATTAGTATAGAAGCACTGTCTTTGACTTCTCTGGATGTTTCCCAGGCGAGCTATTGACAAGTAAATCCTAGACGCTCGATCTTGGTTATTTTCGCTTTCGCGGCTGGCAGCAAAGTTCAGAACCATGTTTCTGTGAATAACTCTTGAACCGTAAGTCACAGACGCTCGCTCTTGTCTGCATTCGTCTCAGCGCCTGGCAATTAGTATAGAAGCACTGTATTTGACTTCTCTGGATGTTTCCCAGGCGAGCTATTGACAAGTAAATCCTAGACGCTCGATCTTGGTTATTTTCGCTTTCGCGGCTGGCAGCAAAGTTCAGAACCATGTTTCTGTGAATAACTTTTGAACCGTAAGTCACAGACGCTCGCTCTTGGCTGCATTCGTTTCAGCTCGTGGCAGCCAGTCTAAAAAACACAATCTTGGACTTCTCTGGATGTTTCCCAGGCGAGCTATTGGCAGCATGTTCAGAACCACTGTTTCTGAGGCTAATTCTTGAACCGTAAGTCATAGACGCTCGATCTTGGCGGCATTCGTCTCAGCGCCTGGCAATTAGTATAGAAGCACTGTTTCCCACTGTTTCTGAGGCTAATTCTTGAACCGTAAGTCATAGACGCTAGATCTTGGCGCCATTCGTCTCAGCGCCTGGCAATTAGTATAGAAGCACTGTCTTTGACTTCTCTGGATGTTTCCCAGGCGAGCTATTGACAAGTAAATCCTAGACGCTCGATCTTGGTTATTTTCGCTTTCGCGGCTGGCAGCAAAGTTCAGAACCATGTTTCTGTGAATATCTTTTGAACCATGTCACAGACGCTCGCTCTTGGCTGCATTCGTTTCAGCTCGTGGCAGCCAGTCTAAAAAACACAATCTTGGACTTCTCTGGATGTTTCCCAGGCGAGCTATTGGCAGCATGTTCAGAACCACTGTTTCTGATGCTAATTCTTGAACCGTAAGTCTTAGACGCTAGATCTTGGCGCCATTCGTCTCAGCGCCTGGCAATTAGTATAGAAGCACTGTCTTTGACTTCTCTGGATGTTTCCCAGGCGAGCTATTGACACGTAAATCCTAGACGCTCGATCTTGGTTATTTTCGCTTTCGCGGCTGGCAGCAAAGTTCAGAACCATGTTTCTGTGAATAACTCTTGAACCGTAAGTCACAGACGCTCGCTCTTGTCTGCATTCGTCTCAGCGCCTGGCAATTAGTATAGAAGCACTGTATTTGACTTCTCTGGATGTTTCCCAGGCGAGCTATTGACAAGTAAATCCTAGACGCTCGATCTTGGTTATTTTCGCTTTCGCGGCTGGCAGCAAAGTTCAGAACCATGTTTCTGTGAATAACTCTTGAACCGTAAGTCACAGACGCTCACTCTTGGCTGCATTCGTTTCAGCTCGTGGCAGCCAGTCTAAAAAACACTATCTTGGACTTCTCTGGATGTTTCCCAGGCGAGCTATTGGCAGCATGTTCAGAACCACTGTTTCTGAGGCTAATTCTTGAACCGTAAGTCATAGACGCTCGATCTTGGCGGCATTCGTCTCAGCGCCTGGCAATTAGTATAGAAGCACTGTTTCCCACTGTTTCTGAGGCTAATTCTTGAACCGTAAGTCATAGACGCTAGATCTTGGCGGCATTCGTCTCAGCGCCTGGCAATTAGTATAGAAGCACTGTCTTTGACTTCTCTGGATGTTTCCCAGGCGAGCTATTGACAAGTAAATCCTAGACGCTCGATCTTGGTTATTTTCGCTTTCGCGGCTGGCAGCAAAGTTCAGAACCATGTTTCTGTGAATATCTTTTGAACCATAAGTCACAGACGCTCGCTCTTGGCTGCATTCGTTTCAGCTCGTGGCAGCCAGTCTAAAAAACACAATCTTGGACTTCTCTGGATGTTTCCCAGGCGAGCTATTGGCAGCATGTTCAGAACCACTGTTTCTGAGGCTAATTCTTGAACCGTAAGTCATAGACGCTCGATCTTGGCGGCATTCGTCTCAGCGCCTGGCAATTAGTATAGAAGCACTGTTTCCCACTGTTTCTGAGGCTAATTCTTGAACCGTAAGTCATAGACGCTAGATCTTGGCGGCATTCGTCTCAGCGCCTGGCAATTAGTATAGAAGCACTGTCTTTGACTTCTCTGGATGTTTCCCAGGCGAGCTATTGACAAGTAAATCCTAGACGCTCGATCTTGGTTATTTTCGCTTTCGCGGCTGGCAGCAAAGTTCAGAACCATGTTTCTGTGAATAACTTTTGAACCGTAAGTCACAGACGCTCGCTCTTGGCTGCATTCGTTTCAGCTCGTGGCAGCCAGTCTAAAAAACACAATCTTGGACTTCTCTGGATGTTTCCCAGGCGAGCTATTGCCAGCATGTTCAGAACCACTGTTTCTGAGGCTAATTCTTGAACCGTAAGTCATAGACGCTCGATCTTGGCGGCATTCGTCTCAGCGCCTGGCAATTAGTATAGAAGCAACTGTTTCCCACTGTTTCTGAGGCTAATTCTTGAACCGTAAGTCATAGACGCTAGATCTTGGCGGCATTCGTCTCAGCGCCTGGCAATTAGTATAGAAGCACTGTCTTTGACTTCTCTGGATGTTTCCCAGGCGAGCTATTGACAAGTAAATCCTAGACGCTCGATCTTGGTTATTTTCGCTTTCGCGGCTGGCAGCAAAGTTCAGAAACATTTTTCTGTGAATAGCTCTTGAAACGTAAGTCACAGACGCTCGCTCTTGGCTGCATTCGTTTCAGCTCGTGGCAGCCAGTCTAAAAAACACTATCTTTGACTTCTCTGGATGTTTCCCAGGCGAGCTATTGGCAGCATGTTCAGAACCACTGTTTCTGAGGCTAATTCTTGAACCGTAAGTCATAGACGCTCGATCTTGGCGGCATTCGTCTCAGCGCCTGGCAATTAGCATAGAAGCACTGTTTCCCACTGTTTCTGAGGCTAATTCTTGAACCGTAAGTCATAGACGCTAGATCTTGGCGGCATTCGTCTCAGCGCCTGGCAATTAGTATAGAAGCACTGTATTTGACTTCTCTGGATGTTTCCCAGGCGAGCTATTGACAAGTAAATCCTAGACGCTCGATCTTGGTTATTTTCGCTTTCGCGGCTGGCAGCAAAGTTCAGAACCATGTTTCTGTGAATAACTCTTGAACCGTAAGTCACAGACGCTCGCTCTTGGCTGCATTCGTTTCAGCTCGTGGCAGCCAGTCTAAAAACACAATCTTGGACCTCTCTGGATGTTTCCCAGGCGAGCTATTGGCAGCATGTTCAGAACCACTGTTTCTGAGGCTAATTCTTGAACCGTAAGTCATAGACGCTCGATCTTGGCGTCATTCGTCTCAGCGCCTGGCAATTAGTATAGAAGCACTGTTTCCCACTGTTTCTGAGGCTAATTCTTGAACCGTAAGTCATAGACGCTAGATCTTGGCGGCATTCGTCTCAGCGCCTGGCAATTAGTATAGAACCACGGTCTTTGACTTCTCTGGATGTTTCCCAGGCGAGCTATTGACAAGTAAATCCTAGACGCTCGATCTTGGTTATTTTCGCTTTCGCGGCTGGCAGCAAAGTTCAGAACCATGTTTCTGTGAATAACTCTTGAACCGTAAGTCACAGACGCTCACTCTTGGCTGCATTCGTTTCAGCTCGTGGCAGCCAGTCTAAAAAACACTATCTTGGACTTCTCTGGATGTTTCCCAGGCGCGCTATTGGCAGCATGTTCAGAACCACTGTTTCTGAGGCTAATTCTTGAACCGTAAGTCATAGACGCTCGATCTTGGCGGCATTCGTCTCAGCGCCTGGCAATTAGTATAGAAGCACTGTTTCCCACTGTTTCTGAGGCTAATTCTTGAACCGTAAGTCATAGACGCTAGATCTTGGCGGCATTCGTCTCAGCGCCTGGCAATTAGTATAGAAGCACTGTCTTTGACTTCTCTGGATGTTTCCCAGGCGAGCTATTGACAAGTAAATCCTAGACGCTCGATCTTGGTTATTTTCGCTTTCGCGGCTGGCAGCAAAGTTCAGAACCATGTTTCTGTGAATAACTCTTGAACCGTAAGTCACAGACGCTCGCTCTTGGCTGCATTCGTTTCAGCTCGTGGCAGCCAGTCTAAAAAACACTATCTTGGACTTCTCTGGATGTTTCCCAGGCGAGCTATTGGCAGCATGTTCAGAACCACTGTTTCTGAGGCTAATTCTTGAACCGTAAGTCATAGACGCTCGATCTTGGCGGCATTCGTCTCAGCGCCTGGCAATTAGCATAGAAGCACTGTTTCCCACTGTTTCTGAGGCTAATTCTTGAACCGTAAGTCATAGAAGCTAGATCTTGGCGGCATTCGTCTCAGCGCCTGGCAATTAGTATAGAAGCACTGTCTTTGACTTCTCTGGATGTTTCCCAGGCGAGCTATTGACAAGTAAATCCTAGACGCTCGATCTTGGTTATTTTCGCTTTCGCGGCTGGCAGCAAAGTTCAGAACCATGTTTCTGTGATTAACTCTTGAACCGTAAGTCACAGACGCTCGCTCTTGGCTGCATTCGTTTCAGCTCGTGGCAGCCAGTCTAAAAAACACTATCTTGGACTTCTCTGGATGTTTCCCAGGCGAGCTATTGGCAGCATGTTCAGAACCACTGTTTCTGAGGCTAATTCTTGAACCGTAAGTCATAGACGCTCGATCTTGGCGGCATTCGTCTCAGCGCCTGGCAATTAGTATAGAAGCACTGTTTCCCACTGTTTCTGAGGCTAATTCTTGAACCGTAAGTCATAGACGCTAGATCGTGGCGGCATTCGTCTCAGCGCCTGGCAATTAGTATAGAAGCACTGTCTTTGACTTCTCTGGATGTTTCCCAGGCGAGCTATTGACAAGTAAATCCTAGACGCTCGATCTTGGTTATTTTCGCTTTCGCGGCTGGCAGCAAAGTTCAGAACCATGTTTCTGTGAATAACTCTTGAACCGTAAGTCACAGACGCTCGCTCTTGGCTGCATTCGTCTCAGCTCGTGGCAGCCAGTCTAAAAAACACAATCTTGGACTTCTCTGGATGTTTCCCAGGCGAGCTATTGGCAGCATGTTCAGAACCACTGTTTCTGAGGCTAATTCTTGAACCGTAAGTCATAGACGCTCGATCTTGGCGGTATTCGTCTCAGCGCCTGGCAATTAGTATAGAAGCACTATTTCCCACTGTTTCTGAGGCTAATTCTTGAACCGTAAGTCATAGACGCTAGATCTTGGCGGCATTCGTCTCAGCGCCTGGCAATTAGTATAGAAGCCCTGTCTTTGACTTCTCTGGATGTTTCCCAGGCGAGCTATTGACAAGTAAATCCTATACGCTCGATCTTGGTTATTTTCGCTTTCGCGGCTGGCAGCAAAGTTCAGAACCATGTTTCTGTGAATAACTTTTGAACCGTAAGTCACAGACGCTCGCTCTTGTCTGCATTCGTCTCAGCTCGTGGCAGCCAGTCTAAAAAACACTATCTTGGACTTCTCTGGATGTTTCCCAGGCGAGCTATTGGCAGCATGTTCAGAACCACTGTTTCTGAGGCTAATTCTTGAACCGTAAGTCTTAGACGCTCGATCTTGGCGGCATTCGTCTCAGCGCCTGGCAATTAGTATAGAAGCACTGTCTTTGACTTCTCTGGATGTTTCCCAGGCGAGCTATTGACAAGTAAATCCTAGACGCTCGATCTTGGTTATTTTCGCTTTCGCGGCTGGCAGCAAAGTTCAGAACCATGTTTCTGTGAATAACTCTTGAACCGTAAGTCACAGACGCTCGCTCTTGGCTGCATTCGTTTCAGCTCGTGGCAGCCAGTCTAAAAACACAATCTTGGACTTCTCTGGATGTTTCCCAGGCGAGCTATTGGCAGCATGTTCAGAACCACTGTTTCTGAGGCTAATTCTTGAACCGTAAGTCATAGACGCTCGATCTTGGCGGCATTCGTCTCAGCGCCTGGCAATTAGTATAGAAGCACTATTTCCCACTGTTTCTGAGGCTAATTCTTGAACCGTAAGTCATAGACGCTAGATCTTGGCGGCATTCGTCTCAGCGCCTGGCAATTAGTATAGAAGCCCTGTCTTCTCTGGATGTTTCCCAGGCGAGCTATTGACAAGTAAATCCTAGACGCTCGATCTTGGTTATTTTCGCTTTCGCGGCTGGCAGCAAAGTTCAGAACCATGTTTCTGTGAATAACTTTTGAACCGTAAGTCACAGACACTCGCTCTTGTCTGCATTCGTCTCAGCTCGTGGCAGCCAGTCTAAAAAACACAATCTTGGACTTCTCTGGATGTTTCCCAGGCGAGCTATTGGCAGCATGTTCAGAACCACTGTTTCTGAGGCTAATTCTTGAACCGTAAGTCATAGACGCTCGATCTTGGCGGCATTCGTCTCAGCGCCTGGCAATTAGTATAGAAGCACTGTTTCCCAATGTTTCTGAGGCTAATTCTTGAACCGTAAGTCATAGACGCTAGATCTTGGCGGCATTCGTCTCAGCGCCTGGCAATTAGTATAGAAGCACTGTCTTTGACTTCTCTGGATGTTTCGAAGGCGAGCTATTGACAAGTAAATCCTAGACGCTCGATCTTGGTTATTTTCGCTTTCGCGGCTGGCAGCAAAGTTCAGAACCATGTTTCTGTGAATAACTCTTGAACCGTAAGTCACAGACGCTCGCTCTTGGCTGCATTCGTTTCAGCTCGTGGCAGCCAGTCTAAAAACACAATCTTGGACCTCTCTGGATGTTTCCCAGGCGAGCTATTGGCAGCATGTTCAGAACCACTGTTTCTGAGGCTAATTCTTGAACCGTAAGTCATAGACGCTCGATCTTGGCGGCATTCGTCTCAGCGCCTGGCAATTAGTATAGAAGCACTATTTCCCACTGTTTCTGAGGCTAATTCTTGAACTGTAAGTCATAGACGCTAGATCTTGGCGGCATTCGTCTCAGCGCCTGGCAATTAGTATAGAAGCCCTGTCTTTGACTTCTCTGGATGTTTCCCAGGCGAGCTATTGACAAGTAAATCCTAGACGCTCGATCTTGGTTATTTTCGCTTTCGCGGCTGGCAGCAAAGTTCAGAACCATGTTTCTGTGAATAACTCTTGAACCGTAAGTCACAGACGCTCACTCTTGGCTGCATTCGTTTCAGCTCGTGGCAGCCAGTCTAAAAAACACTATCTTGGACTTCTCTGGATGTTTCCCAGGCGAGCTATTGGCAGCATGTTCAGAACCACTGTTTCTGAGGCTAATTCTTGAACCGTAAGTCATAGACGCTAGATCTTGGCGGCATTCGTCTCAGCGCCTGGCAATTAGTATAGAAGCACTGTCTTTGACTTCTCTGGATGTTTCCCAGGCGAGCTATTGACAAGTAAATCCTAGACGCTCGATCTTGGTTATTTTCGCTTTCGCGGCTGGCAGCAAAGTTCAGAACCATGTTTCTGTGAATAACTTTTGAACCGTAAGTCACAGACGCTCGCTCTTGGCTGCATTCGTTTCAGCTCGTGGCAGCCAGTCTAAAAAACACAATCTTGGACTTCTCTGGATGTTTCCCAGGCGAGCTATTGGCAGCATGTTCAGAACCACTGTTTCTGAGGCTAATTCTTGAACCGTAAGTCATAGACGCTCGATCTTGGCGGCATTCGTCTCAGCGCCTGGCAATTAGCATAGAAGCACTGTTTCCCACTGTTTCTGAGGCTAATTCTTGAACCGTAAGTCATAGACGCTAGATCTTGGCGGCATTCGTCTCAGCGCCTGGCAATTAGTATAGAACCACGGTCTTTGACTTCTCTGGATGTTTCCCAGGCGAGCTATTGACAAGTAAATCCTAGACGCTCGATCTTGGTTATTTTCGCTTTCGCAGCTGGCAGCAAAGTTCAGAACCATGTTTCTGTGAATAACTCTTGAACCGTAAGTCACAGACGCTCGCTCTTGGCTGCATTCGTTTCAGCTCGTGGCAGCCAGTCTAAAAAACACTATCTTGGACTTCTCTAGATGTTTCCCAGGCGAGCTATTGGCAGCATGTTCAGAACCACTGTTTTTGAGGCTAATTCTTGAACCGTAAGTCTTAGACGCTCGATCTTGGCGGCATTCGTCTCAGCGCCTGGCAATTAGTATAGAAGCACTGTCTTTGAGTTCTCTGGATGTTTCCCAGGCGAGCTATTGACAAGTAAATCCTAGACGCTCGATCTTGGTTATTTTCGCTTTCGCAGCTGGCAGCAAAGTTCAGAACCATGTTTCTGTGAATAACTCTTGAACCGTAAGTCACAGACGCTCGCTCTTGGCTGCATTCGTTTCAGCTCGTGGCAGCCAGTCTAAAAAACACTATCTTGGACTTCTCTGGATGTTTCCCAGGCGAGCTATTGGCAGCATGTTCAGAACCACTGTTTCTGAGGCTAATTCTTGAACCGTAAGTCTTAGACGCTCGATCTTGGCGGCATTCGTCTCAGCGCCTGGCAATTAGTATAGAAGCACTGTCTTTGACTTCTCTGGATGTTTCCCAGGCGAGCTATTGACAAGTAAATCCTAGACGCTCGATCTTGGTTATTTTCGCTTTCGCGGCTGGCAGCAAAGTTCAGAACCATGTTTCTGTGAATAACTCTTGAACCGTAAGTCACAGACGCTCACTCTTGGCTGCATTCGTTTCAGCTCGTGGCAGCCAGTCTAAAAAACACTATCTTGGACTTCTCTGTATGTTTCCCAGGCGAGCTATTGGCAGCATGTTCAGAACCACTGTTTCTGAGGCTAATTCTTGAACCGTAAGTCATAGACGCTCGATCTTGGCGGCATTCGTCTCAGCGCCTGGCAATTAGTATAGAAGCACTGTTTCCCACTGTTTCTGAGGCTAATTCTTGAACCGTAAGTCATAGACGCTAGATCTTGGGGGCATTCGTCTCAGCGCCTGGCAATTAGTATAGAAGCACTGTCTTTGACTTCTCTGGATGTTTCCCAGGCGAGCTATTGACAAGTAAATCCTAGACGCTCGATCTTGGTTATTTTCGCTTTCGCGGCTGGCAGCAAAGTTCAGAACCATGTTTCTGTGAATAACTCTTGAACCGTAAGTCACAGACGCTCGCTCTTGGCTGCATTCGTTTCAGCTCGTGGCAGCCAGTCTAAAAAACACTATCTTGGACTTCTCTGGATGTTTCCCAGGCGAGCTATTGGCAGCATGTTCAGAACCACTGTTTCTGAGGCTAATTCTTGAACCGTAAGTCATAGACGCTAGATCTTGGCGGCATTCGTCTCAGCGCCTGGCAATTAGTATAGAAGCACTGTTTCCCACTGTTTCTGAGGCTAATTCTTGAACCGTAAGTCATAGACGCTAGATCTTGGCGGCATTCGTCTCAGCGCCTGGCAATTAGTATAGAAGCACTGTCTTTGACTTCTCTGGATGTTTCCCAGGCGAGCTATTGACAAGTAAATCCTAGACGCTCGATCTTGGTTATTTTCGCTTTCGCGGCTGGCAGCAAAGTTCAGAACCATGTTTCTGTGAATAACTCTTGAACCGTAAGTCACAGACGCTCGCTCTTGGCTGCATTCGTTTCAGCTCGTGGCAGCCAGTCTAAAAAACACTATCTTGGACTTCTCTGGATGTTTCCCAGGCGAGCTATTGGCAGCATGTTCAGAACCACTGTTTCTGAGGCTAATTCTTGAACCGTAAGTCATAGACGCTCGATCTTGGCGGCATTCGTCTCAGCGCCTGGCAATTAGTATAGAAGCACTGTTTCCCACTGTTTCTGAGGCTAATTCTTGAACCGTAAGTCATAGACGCTAGATCTTGGCGGCATTCGTCTCAGCGCCTGGCAATTAGTATAGAAGTACTGTCTTTGACTTCTCTGGTTGTTTCCCAGGCGAGCTATTGACAATTAAATCCTAGACGCTCGATCTTGGTTATTTTCGCTTTCGCGGCTGGCAGCAAAGTTCAGAACCATGTTTCTGTGAATAACTCTTGAACCGTAAGTCACAGACGCTCGATCTTGGCGGCATTCGTCTCAGCGCCTGGCAATTAGTATAGAAGCACTGTTTCCCACTGTTTCTGAGGCTAATTCTTGAACCGTAAGTCATAGACGCTAGATCGTGGCGGCATTCGTCTCAGCGCCTGGCAATTAGTATAGAAGCACTGTCTTTGACTTCTCTGGATGTTTCCCAGGCGAGCTATTGACAAGTAAATCCTAGACGCTCGATCTTGGTTATTTTCGCTTTCGCGGCTGGCAGCAAAGTTCAGAACCATGTTTCTGTGAATAACTCTTGAACCGTAAGTCACAGACGCTCGCTCTTGGCTGCATTCGTTTCAGCTCGTGGCAGCCAGTCTAAAAAACACTATCTTGGACTTCTCTGGATGTTTCCCAGGCGAGCTATTGGCAGCATGTTCAGAACCACTGTTTCTGAGGCTAATTCTTGAACCGTAAGTCATAGACGCTCGATCTTGGCGGCATTCGTCTCAGCGCCTGGCAATTAGTATAGAAGCACTGTTTCCCACTGTTTCTGAGGCTAATTCTTGAACCGTAAGTCATAGACGCTAGATCTTGGCGGCATTCGTCTCAGCGCCTGGCAATTAGTATAGAAGTACTGTCTTTGACTTCTCTGGTTGTTTCCCAGGCGAGCTATTGACAATTAAATCCTAGACGCTCGATCTTGGTTATTTTCGCTTTCGCGGCTGGCAGCAAAGTTCAGAACCATGTTTCTGTGAATAACTCTTGAACCGTAAGTCACAGACGCTCGATCTTGGCGGCATTCGTCTCAGCGCCTGGCAATTAGTATAGAAGCACTGTTTCCCACTGTTTCTGAGGCTAATTCTTGAATCGTAAGTCATAGACG
Organism: Rhinoderma darwinii; assembly: GCF_050947455.1. NCBI lineage: Eukaryota > Metazoa > Chordata > Amphibia > Anura > Rhinodermatidae > Rhinoderma > Rhinoderma darwinii. The sequence goes on along the minus strand of NW_027463381.1, from coordinate 7,110 downwards.
CTAGATCGTGGCGGCATTCGTCTCAGCGCCTGGCAATTAGTATAGAAGCACTGTCTTTGACTTCTCTGGATGTTTCCCAGGCGAGCTATTGACAAGTAAATCCTAGACGCTCGATCTTGGTTATTTTCGCTTTCGCGGCTGGCAGCAAAGTTCAGAACCATGTTTCTGTGAATAACTCTTGAACCGTAAGTCACAGACGCTCGCTCTTGTCTGCATTCGTTTCAGCTCGTGGCAGCCAGTCTAAAAAACACTATCTTGGACTTCTCTAGATGTTTCCCAGGCGAGCTATTGGCAGCATGTTCAGAACCACTGTTTCTGAGGCTAATTCTTGAACCGTAAGTCATAGACGCTCGATCTTGGCGGCATTCGTCTCAGCGCCTGGCAATTAGTATAGAAGCACTGTTTCCCACTGTTTCTGAGGCTAATTCTTGAACCGTAAGTCATAGACGCTAGATCTTGGCGGCATTCGTCTCAGCGCCTGGCAATTAGTATAGAACCACGGTCTTTGACTTCTCTGGATGTTTCCCAGGCGAGCTATTGACAAGTAAATCCTAGACGCTCGATCTTGGTTATTTTCGCTTTCGCAGCTGGCAGCAAAGTTCAGAACCATGTTTCTGTGAATAACTCTTGAACCGTAAGTCACAGACGCTCGCTCTTGGCTGCATTCGTTTCAGCTCGTGGCAGCCAGTCTAAAAAACACTATCTTGGACTTCTCTGGATGTTTCCCAGGCGAGCTATTGGCAGCATGTTCAGAACCACTGTTTCTGAGGCTAATTCTTGAACCGTAAGTCATAGACGCTCGATCTTGGCGGCATTCGTCTCAGCGCCTGGCAATTAGTATAGAAGCACTGTTTCCCACTGTTTCTGAGGCTAATTCTTGAACCGTAAGTCATAGACGCAAGATCTTGGCGGCATTCGTCTCAGCGCCTGGCAATTAGTATAGAAGCACTGTCTTTGACTTCTCTGGATGTTTCCCAGGCGAGCTATTGGCAGCATGTTCAGAACCACTGTTTCTGAGGCTAATTCTTGAACCGTAAGTCTTAGACGCTCGATCTTGGCGGCATTCGTCTCAGCGCCTGGCAATTAGTATAGAAGCACTGTCTTTGACTTCTCTGGATGTTTCCCAGGCGAGCTATTGACAAGTAAATCCTAGACGCTCGATCTTGGTTATTTTCGCTTTCGCGGCTGGCAGCAAAGTTCAGAACCATGTTTCTGTGAATAACTCTTGAACCGTAAGTCACAGACGCTCACTCTTGGCTGCATTCGTTTCAGCTCGTGGCAGCCAGTCTAAAAAACACTATCTTGGACTTCTCTGGATGTTTCCCAGGCGAGCTATTGGCAGCATGTTCAGAACCACTGTTTCTGAGGCTAATTCTTGAACCGTAAGTCTTAGACGCTCGATCTTGGCGGCATTCGTCTCAGCGCCTGGCAATTAGCATAGAAGCACTGTCTTTGACTTCTCTGGATGTTTCCCAGGCGAGCTATTGACAAGTAAATCCTAGACGCTCGATCTTGGTTATTTTCGCTTTCGCGGCTGGCAGCAAAGTTCAGAACCATGTTTCTGTGAATAACTCTTGAACCGTAAGTCACAGACGCTCACTCTTGGCTGCATTCGTTTCAGCTCGTGGCAGCCAGTCTAAAAAACACTATCTTGGACTTCTCTGGATGTTTCCCAGGCGAGCTATTGGCAGCATGTTCAGAACCACTGTTTCTGAGGCTAATTCTTGAACCGTAAGTCATAGACGCTCGATCTTGGCGGCATTCGTCTCAGCGCCTGGCAATTAGTATAGAAGCACTGTCTTTGACTTCTCTGGATGTTTCCCAGGCGAGCTATTGACAAGTAAATCCTAGACGCTCGATCTTGGTTATTTTCGCTTTCGCGGCTGGCAGCAAAGTTCAGAACCATGTTTCTGTGAATAACTCTTGAACCGTAAGTCACAGACGCTCGCTCTTGGCTGCATTCGTTTCAGCTCGTGGCAGCCAGTCTAAAAAACACTATCTTGGACTTCTCTGGATGCTTCCCAGGCGAGCTATTGGCAGCATGTTCAGAACCACTGTTTCTGAGGCTAATTCTTGAACCGTAAGTCATAGACGCTCGATCTTGGCGGCATTCGTCTCAGCGCCTGGCAATTAGTATAGAAGCACTGTTTCCCACTGTTTCTGAGGCTAATTCTTGAACCGTAAGTCATAGACGCTAGATCTTGGCGGCATTCGTCTCAGCGCCTGGCAATTAGTATAGAAGCACTGTATTTGACTTCTCTGGATGTTTCCCAGGCGAGCTATTGACAAGTAAATCCTAGACGCTCGATCTTGGTTATTTTCGCTTTCGCGGCTGGCAGCAAAGTTCAGAACCATGTTTCTGTGAATATCTTTTGAACCGTAAGTCACAGACGCTCGCTCTTGGCTGCATTCGTTTCAGCTCGTGGCAGCCAGTCTAAAAAACACAATCTTGGACTTCTCTGGATGTTTCCCAGGCGAGCTATTGGCAGCATGTTCAGAACCACTGTTTCTGAGGCTAATTCTTGAACCGTAAGTCATAGACGCTCGATCTTGGCGGCATTCGTCTCAGCGCCTGGCAATTAGTATAGAAGCACTGTTTCCCACTGTTTCTGAGGCTAATTCTTGAACCGTAAGTCATAGACGCTAGATCGTGGCGGCATTCGTCTCAGCGCCTGGCAATTAGTATAGAAGCACTGTTTCCCACTGTTTCTGAGGCTAATTCTTGAACCGTAAGTCATAGACGCTCGATCTTGGCGGCATTCGTCTCAGCGCCTGGCAATTAGTATAGAAGCACTGTTTCCCACTGTTTCTGAGGCTAATTCTTGAACCGTAAGTAATAGACGCTCGATCTTGGCGGCATTCGTCTCAGCGCCTGGCAATTAGTATAGAAGCACTGTTTCCCACTGTTTCTGAGGCTAATTCTTGAACCGTAAGTAATAGACGCTAGATCGTGGCGGCATTCGTATCAGCGCCTGGCAATTAGTATAGAAGCACTGTCTTTGACTTCTCTGGATGTTTCCCAGGTGAGCTATTGACAAGTAAATCCTAGACGCTCGATCTTGGTTATTTTCGCTTTCGCGGCTGGCAGCAAAGTTCAGAACCATGTTTCTGTGAATAACTCTTGAACCGTAAGTCACAGACGCTCGCTCTTGGCTGCATTCGTTTCAGCTCGTGGCAGCCAGTCTAAAAAACACTATCTTGGACTTCTCTGGATGTTTCCCAGGCGAGCTATTGACAAGTAAATCCTAGACGCTCGATCTTGGTTATTTTCGCTTTTGCGGCTGGCAGCAAAGTTCAGAACCATGTTTCTGTGAATAACTCTTGAACCGTAAGTCACAGACGCTCGCTCTTGGCTGCATTCGTTTCAGCTCGTGGCAGCCAGTCTAAAAAAACACTATCTTGGACTTCTCTGGATGTTTCCCAGGCGAGCTATTGGCAGCATGTTCAGAACCACTGTTTCTGAGGCTAATTCTTGAACCGTAAGTCATAGACGCTCGATCTTGGCGGCATTCGTCTCAGCGCCTGGCAATTAGTATAGAAGCACTGTTTCCCACTGTTTCTGAGGCTAATTCTTGAACCGTAAGTCATAGACGCTAGATCTTGGCGGCATTCGTCTCAGCGCCTGGCAATTAGTATAGAACCACGGTCATTGACTTCTCTGGATGTTTCCCAGGCGAGCTATTGACAAGTAAATCCTAGACGCTCGATCTTGGTTATTTTCGCTTTCGCGGCTGGCAGCAAAGTTCAGAACCATGTTTCTGTGAATAACTTTTGAACCGTAAGTCACAGACGCTCGCTCTTGGCTGCATTCGTTTCAGCTCGTGGCAGCCAGTCTAAAAAACACAATCTTGGACTTCTCTGGATGTTTCCCAGCCGAGCTATTGGCAGCATGTTCAGAACCACTGTTTCTGAGGCTAATTCTTGAACCGTAAGTCATAGACGCTCGATCTTGGCGGCATTCGTCTCAGCGCCTGGCAATTAGTATAGAAGCACTGTTTCCCACTGTTTCTGAGGCTAATTCTTGAACCGTAAGTCATAGACGCTCGATCTTGGCGGCATTCGTCTCAGCGCCTGGCAATTAGTATAGAAGCACTGTTTCCCACTGTTTCTGAGGCTAATTCTTGAACCGTAAGTCTTAGACGCTAGATCGTGGCGGCATTCGTCTCAGCGCCTGGCAATTAGTATAGAAGCACTGTCTTTGACTTCTCTGGATGTTTCCCAGGCGAGCTATTGACAAGTAAATCCTAGACGCTCGATCTTGGTTATTTTCGCTTTCGCGGCTGGCAGCAAAGTTCAGAACCATGTTTCTGTGAATAACTCTTGAACCGTAAGTCACAGACGCTCGCTCTTGGCTGCATTCGTTTCAGCTCGTGGCAGCCAGTCTAAAAAACACTATCTTGGACTTCTCTGGATGTTTCCCAGGCGAGCTATTGGCAGCATGTTCAGAACCACTGTTTCTGAGGCTAATTCTTGAACCGTAAGTCATAGACGCTCGATCTTGGCGGCATTCGTCTCAGCGCCTGGCAATTAGTATAGAAGCACTGTTTCCCACTGTTTTTGAGGCTAATTCTTGAACCGTAAGTCATAGACTCTAGATCTTGGCGGCATTCGTCTCAGCGCCTGGCAATTAGTATAGAAACACTGTATTTGACTTCTCTGGATGTTTCCCAGGCGAGCTATTGACAAGTAAATCCTAGACGCTCGATCTTGGTTATTTTCGCTTTCGCGGCTGGCAGCAAAGTTCAGAACCATGTTTCTGTGAATAACTTTTGAACCGTAAGTCACAGACGCTCGCTCTTGGCTGCATTCGTTTCAGCTCGTGGCAGCCAGTCTAAAAAACACAATCTTGGACTTCTCTGGATGTTTCCCAGGCGAGCTATTGGCAGCATGTTCAGAACCACTGTTTCTGAGGCTAATTCTTGAACCGTAAGTCATAGACGCTCGATCTTGGCGGCATTCGTCTCAGCGCCTGGCAATTAGTATAGAAGCACTGTTTCCCACTGTTTTTGAGGCTAATTCTTGAACCGTAAGTCATAGACTCTAGATCTTGGCGGCATTCGTCTCAGCGCCTGGCAATTAGTATAGAAGCACTGTATTTGACTTCTCTGGATGTTTCCCAGGCGAGCTATTGACAAGTAAATCCTAGACGCTCGATCTTGGTTATTTTCGCTTTCGCGGCTGGCAGCAAAGTTCAGAACCATGTTTCTGTGAATAACTTTTGAACCGTAAGTCACAGACGCTCGCTCTTGGCTGCATTCGTTTCAGCTCGTGGCAGCCAGTCTAAAAAACCCAATCTTGGACTTCTCTGGATGTTTCCCAGGCGAGCTATTGGCAGCATGTTCAGAACCACTGTTTCTGAGGCTAATTCTTGAACCGTAAGTCATAGACGCTCGATCTTGGCGGCATTCGTCTCAGCGCCTGGCAATTAGTATAGAAGCACTGTTTCCCACTGTTTCTGAGGCTAATTCTTGAACCGTAAGTCATAGACGATAGATCTTGGCGCCATTCGTCTCAGCGCCTGGCAATTAGTATAGAAGCACTGTCTTTGACTTCTCTGGATGTTTCCCAGGCGAGCTATTGACAAGTAAATCCTAGACGCTCGATCTTGGTTATTTTCGCTTTCGCGGATGGCAGCAAAGTTCAAAACCATGTTTCTGTGATTAACTCTTGAACCGTAAGTCACAGACGCTCGCTCTTGGCTGCATTCGTTTCAGCTCGTGGCAGCCAGTCTAAAAAACACTATTTTGGACTTCTCTGGATGTTTCCCAGGCGAGCTATTGGCAGCATGTTCAGAACCACTGTTTCTGAGGCTAATTCTTGAACCGTAAGTCATAGACGCTCGATCTTGGCGGCATTCGTCTCAGCGCCTGGCAATTAGTATAGAATCACTGTTTCCCACTGTTTCTGAGGCTAATTCTTGAACCGTAAGTCATAGACGCTAGATCTTGGCGGCATTCGTCTCAGCGCCTGGCAATTAGTATAGAAGCACGGTCTTTGACTTCTCTGGATGTTTCCCAGGCGAGCTATTGACAAGTAAATCCTAGACGCTCGATCTTGGTTATTTTCGCTTTCGCTGCTGGCAGCAAAGTTCAGAACCATGTTTCTGTGAATAACTCTTGAACCGTAAGTCACAGACGCTCGCTCTTGGCTGCATTCGTTTCAGCTCGTGGCAGCCAGTCTAAAAAACACAATCTTGGACCTCTCTGGATGTTTCCCAGGCGAGCTATTGGCAGCATGTTCAGAACCACTGTTTCTGAGGCTAATTCTTGAACCGTAAGTCATAGACGCTAGATCTTGGCGGCATTCGTCTCAGCGCCTGGCAATTAGTATAGAAGCACTGTTTCCCACTGTTTCTGAGGCTAATTCTTGAACCGTAAGTCATAGACGCTCGATCTTGGCGGCATTCGTCTCAGCGCCTGGCAATTAGTATAGAAGCACTGTTTCCCACTGTTTCTGAGGCTAATTCTTGAACCGTAAGTCTTAGACGCTAGATCGTGGCGGCATTCGTCTCAGCGCCTGGCAATTAGTATAGAAGCACTGTCTTTGACTTCTCTGGATGTTTCCCAGGCGAGCTATTGACAAGTAAATCCTAGACGCTCGATCTTGGTTATTTTCGCTTTCGCGGCTGGCAGCAAAGTTCAGAACCATGTTTCTGTGAATAACTCTTGAACCGTAAGTCACGGACGCTCGCTCTTGGCTGCATTCGTTTCAGCTCGTGGCAGCCAGTCTAAAAAACACTATCTTGGACTTCTCTGGATGTTTCCCAGGCGAGCTATTGGCAGCATGTTCAGAACCACTGTTTCTGAGGCTAATTCTTGAACCGTAAGTCATAGACGCTCGATCTTGGCGGCATTCGTCTCAGCGCCTGGCAATTAGTATAGAAGCACTGTTTCCCACTGTTTCTGAGGCTAATTCTTGAACCGTAAGTCATAGACGCTAGATCTTGGCGGCATTCGTCTCAGCGCCTGGCAATTAGTATAGAAGCACTGTCTTTGACTTCTCTGGATGTTTCCCAGGCGAGCTATTGACAAGTAAATCCTAGACGCTCGATCTTGGTTATTTTCGCTTTCGCGGCTGGCAGCAAAGTTCAGAACCATGTTTCTGTGAATA
>NW_027463380.1:0-26114 GCF_050947455.1 Rhinoderma darwinii | reverse complement strand
GACTTACGGTTCAGGAGTTATTCACAGAAACATGGTTCTTTTACTGCCAGCCGCGAAAGCGAAAATAACCAAGATCGAGCGTCTAGGATTTACTTGTCAATAACTCGCCTGGGAAACATCCAGAGAAGTCAAACACAGTGCTCCTATACTAATTGCCAGGCGCTGAGACGAATGCCGCCAAGATCGAGCGTCTAGGACTTACGGTTCAGGAGTTATTCACAGAAACATGGTTCTGAACATGCTGCCAATTTCTCGCCTGGGAAACATGCAGAGAAGTCCAAGATAGTGTTTTTTAGACTGGCTGCCACGAGCTGAATCGAATGCAGCCAAGAGCGAGCGTCTAGGACTTACGGTTCAGGAGTTATTCACAGAAACATGGTTCTTTTACTGCCAGCCGCGAAAGCGAAAATAACCAAGATCGAGCGTCTAGGATTTACTTGTCAATAACTCGACTGGGAAACATCCAGAGAAGTCAAACACAGTGCTCCTATACTAATTGCCAGGCGCTGAGACGAATGCCGCCAAGATCAAGCGTCTAGGACTTACGGTTCAGGAGTTATTCACAGAAACATGGTTCTGAACATGCTGCCAATTTCTCGCCTGGGAAACATGCAGAGAAGTCCAAGATAGTGTTTTTTAGACTGGCTGCCACGAGCTGAATCGAATGCAGCCAAGAGCGAGCGTCTAGGACTTACGGTTCAGGAGTTATTCACAGAAACATGGTTCTTTTACTGCCAGCCGCGAAAGCGAAAATAACCAAGATCGAGCGTCTAGGATTTACTTGTCAATAACTCGCCTGGGAAACATCCAGAGAAGTCAAACACAGTGCTCCTATACTAATTGCCAGGCGCTGAGACGAATGCCGCCAAGATCGAGCGTCTAGGACTTACGGTTCAGGAGTTATTCACAGAAACATGGTTCTGAACATGCTGCCAATTTCTCGCCTGGGAAACATGCAGAGAAGTCCAAGATAGTGTTTTTTAGACTGGCTGCCACGAGCTGAATCGAATGCAGCCAAGAGCGAGCGTCTAGGACTTACGGTTCAGGAGTTATTCACAGAAACATGGTTCTGAACATGCTGCCAATTTCTCGCCTGGGAAACATGCAGAGAAGTCCAAGATAGTGTTTTTTAGACTGGCTGCCACGAGCTGAATCGAATGCAGCCAAGAGCGAGCGTCTAGGACTTACGGTTCAGGAGTTATTCACAGAAACATGGTTCTTTTACTGCCAGCCGCGAAAGCGAAAATAACCAAGATCGAGCGTCTAGGATTTACTTGTCAATAACTCGCCTGGGAAACATCCAGAGAAGTCAAACACAGTGCTCCTATACTAATTGCCAGGCGCTGAGACGAATGCCGCCAAGATCGAGCGTCTAGGACTTACGGTTCAGGAGTTATTCACAGAAACATGGTTCTGAACATGCTGCCAATTTCTCGCCTGGGAAACATGCAGAGAAGTCCAAGATAGTGTTTTTTAGACTGGCTGCCACGAGCTGAATCGAATGCAGCCAAGAGCGAGCGTCTAGGACTTACGGTTCAGGAGTTATTCACAGAAACATGGTTCTGAACATGCTGCCAATTGCTCGCCTGGGAAACATGCAGAGAAGTCCAAGATAGTGTTTTTTAGACTGGCTGCCACGAGCTGAATCGAATGCAGCCAAGAGCGAGCGTCTAGGACTTACGGTTCAGGAGTTATTCACAGAAACATGGTTCTGAACATGCTGCCAATTGCTCGCCTGGGAAACATGCAGAGAAGTCCAAGATAGTGTTTTTTAGACTGGCTGCCACGAGCTGAATCGAATGCAGCCAAGAGCGAGCGTCTAGGACTTACGGTTCAGGAGTTATTCACAGAAACATGGTTCTGAACATGCTGCCAATTGCTCGCCTGGGAAACATGCAGAGAAGTCCAAGATAGTGTTTTTTAGACTGGCTGCCACGAGCTGAATCGAATGCAGCCAAGAGCGAGCGTCTAGGACTTACGGTTCAGGAGTTATTCACAGAAACATGGTTCTTTTACTGCCAGCCGCGAAAGCGAAAATAACCAAGATCGAGCGTCTAGGATTTACTTGTCAATAACTCGCCTGGGAAACATCCAGAGAAGTCAAACACAGTGCTCCTATACTAATTGCCAGGCGCTGAGACGAATGCCGCCAAGATCGAGCGTCTAGGACTTACGGTTCAGGAGTTATTCACAGAAACATGGTTCTGAACATGCTGCCAATTTCTCGCCTGGGAAACATGCAGAGAAGTCCAAGATAGTGTTTTTTAGACTGGCTGCCACGAGCTGAATCGAATGCAGCCAAGAGCGAGCGTCTAGGACTTACGGTTCAGGAGTTATTCACAGAAACATGGTTCTTTTACTGCCAGCCGCGAAAGCGAAAATAACCAAGATCGAGCGTCTAGGATTTACTTGTCAATAACTCGACTGGGAAACATCCAGAGAAGTCAAACACAGTGCTCCTATACTAATTGCCAGGCGCTGAGACGAATGCCGCCAAGATCAAGCGTCTAGGACTTACGGTTCAGGAGTTATTCACAGAAACATGGTTCTGAACATGCTGCCAATTTCTCGCCTGGGAAACATGCAGAGAAGTCCAAGATAGTGTTTTTTAGACTGGCTGCCACGAGCTGAATCGAATGCAGCCAAGAGCGAGCGTCTAGGACTTACGGTTCAGGAGTTATTCACAGAAACATGGTTCTTTTACTGCCAGCCGCGAAAGCGAAAATAACCAAGATCGAGCGTCTAGGATTTACTTGTCAATAACTCGCCTGGGAAACATCCAGAGAAGTCAAACACAGTGCTCCTATACTAATTGCCAGGCGCTGAGACGAATGCCGCCAAGATCGAGCGTCTAGGACTTACGGTTCAGGAGTTATTCACAGAAACATGGTTCTGAACATGCTGCCAATTTCTCGCCTGGGAAACATGCAGAGAAGTCCAAGATAGTGTTTTTTAGACTGGCTGCCACGAGCTGAATCGAATGCAGCCAAGAGCGAGCGTCTAGGACTTACGGTTCAGGAGTTATTCACAGAAACATGGTTCTGAACATGCTGCCAATTGCTCGCCTGGGAAACATGCAGAGAAGTCCAAGATAGTGTTTTTTAGACTGGCTGCCACGAGCTGAATCGAATGCAGCCAAGAGCGAGCGTCTAGGACTTACGGTTCAGGAGTTATTCACAGAAACATGGTTCTGAACATGCTGCCAATTGCTCGTCTGGGAAACATGCAGAGAAGTCCAAGATAGTGTTTTTTAGACTGGCTGCCACGAGCTGAATCGAATGCAGCCAAGAGCGAGCGTCTAGGACTTACGGTTCAGGAGTTATTCACAGAAACATGGTTCTTTTACTGCCAGCCGCGAAAGCGAAAATAACCAAGATCGAGCGTCTAGGATTTACTTGTCAATAACTCGCCTGGGAAACATCCAGAGAAGTCAAACACAGTGCTCCTATACTAATTGCCAGGCGCTGAGACGAATGCCGCCAAGATCGAGCGTCTAGGACTTACGGTTCAGGAGTTATTCACAGAAACATGGTTCTGAACATGCTGCCAATTTCTCGTCTGGGAAACATGCAGAGAAGTCCAAGATAGTGTTTTTTAGACTGGCTGCCACGAGCTGAATCGAATGCAGCCAAGAGCGAGCGTCTAGGACTTACGGTTCAGGAGTTATTCACAGAAACATGGTTCTTTTACTGCCAGCCGCGAAAGCGAAAATAACCAAGATCGAGCGTCTAGGATTTACTTGTCAATAACTCGCCTGGGAAACATCCAGAGAAGTCAAACACAGTGCTCCTATACTAATTGCCAGGCGCTGAGACGAATGCCGCCAAGATCGAGCGTCTAGGACTTACGGTTCAGGAGTTATTCACAGAAACATGGTTCTGAACATGCTGCCAATTTCTCGCCTGGGAAACATGCAGAGAAGTCCAAGATAGTGTTTTTTAGACTGGCTGCCACGAGCTGAATCGAATGCAGCCAAGAGCGAGCGTCTAGGACTTACGGTTCAGGAGTTATTCACAGAAACATGGTTCTGAACATGCTGCCAATTGCTCGCCTGGGAAACATGCAGAGAAGTCCAAGATAGTGTTTTTTAGACTGGCTGCCACGAGCTGAATCGAATGCAGCCAAGAGCGAGCGTCTAGGACTTACGGTTCAGGAGTTATTCACAGAAACATGGTTCTGAACATGCTGCCAATTGCTCGCCTGGGAAACATGCAGAGAAGTCCAAGATAGTGTTTTTTAGACTGGCTGCCACGAGCTGAATCGAATGCAGCCAAGAGCGAGCGTCTAGGACTTACGGTTCAGGAGTTATTCACAGAAACATGGTTCTGAACATGCTGCCAATTGCTCGTCTGGGAAACATGCAGAGAAGTCCAAGATAGTGTTTTTTAGACTGGCTGCCACGAGCTGAATCGAATGCAGCCAAGAGCGAGCGTCTAGGACTTACGGTTCAGGAGTTATTCACAGAAACATGGTTCTTTTACTGCCAGCCGCGAAAGCGAAAATAACCAAGATCGAGCGTCTAGGATTTACTTGTCAATAACTCGCCTGGGAAACATCCAGAGAAGTCAAACACAGTGCTCCTATACTAATTGCCAGGCGCTGAGACGAATGCCGCCAAGATCGAGCGTCTAGGACTTACGGTTCAGGAGTTATTCACAGAAACATGGTTCTGAACATGCTGCCAATTTCTCGTCTGGGAAACATGCAGAGAAGTCCAAGATAGTGTTTTTTTAGACTGGCTGCCACGAGCTGAATCGAATGCAGCCAAGAGCGAGCGTCTAGGACTTACGGTTCAGGAGTTATTCACAGAAACATGGTTCTTTTACTGCCAGCCGCGAAAGCGAAAATAACCAAGATCGAGCGTCTAGGATTTACTTGTCAATAACTCGCCTGGGAAACATCCAGAGAAGTCAAACACAGTGCTCCTATACTAATTGCCAGGCGCTGAGACGAATGCCGCCAAGATCGAGCGTCTAGGACTTACGGTTCAGGAGTTATTCACAGAAACATGGTTCTGAACATGCTGCCAATTTCTCGCCTGGGAAACATGCAGAGAAGTCCAAGATAGTGTTTTTTAGACTGGCTGCCACGAGCTGAATCGAATGCAGCCAAGAGCGAGCGTCTAGGACTTACGGTTCAGGAGTTATTCACAGAAACATGGTTCTGAACATGCTGCCAATTGCTCGCCTGGAACATGCAGAGAAGTCCAAGATAGTGTTTTTTAGACTGGCTGCCACGAGCTGAATCGAATGCAGCCAAGAGCGAGCGGTCTAGGACTTACGGTTCAGGAGTTATTCACAGAAACATGGTTCTGAACATGCTGCCAATTGCTCGCCTGGGAAACATGCAGAGAAGTCCAAGATAGTGTTTTTTAGACTGGCTGCCACGAGCTGAATCGAATGCAGCCAAGAGCGAGCGTCTAGGACTTACGGTTCAGGAGTTATTCACAGAAACATGGTTCTGAACATGCTGCCAATTGCTCGCCTGGGAAACATGCAGAGAAGTCCAAGATAGTGTTTTTAGACTGGCTGCCACGAGCTGAATCGAATGCAGCCAAGAGCGAGCGTCTAGGACTTACGGTTCAGGAGTTATTCACAGAAACATGGTTCTTTTACTGCCAGCCGCGAAAGCGAAAATAACCAAGATCGAGCGTCTAGGATTTACTTGTCAATAACTCGCCTGGGAAACATCCAGAGAAGTCAAACACAGTGCTCCTATACTAATTGCCAGGCGCTGAGACGAATGCCGCCAAGATCGAGCGTCTAGGACTTACGGTTCAGGAGTTATTCACAGAAACATGGTTCTGAACATGCTGCCAATTTCTCGTCTGGGAAACATGCAGAGAAGTCCAAGATAGTGTTTTTTTAGACTGGCTGCCACGAGCTGAATCGAATGCAGCCAAGAGCGAGCGTCTAGGACTTACGGTTCAGGAGTTATTCACAGAAACATGGTTCTGAACATGCTGCCAATTGCTCGCCTGGGAAACATGCAGAGAAGTCCAAGATAGTGTTTTTTAGACTGGCTGCCACGAGCTGAATCGAATGCAGCCAAGAGCGAGCGTCTAGGACTTACGGTTCAGGAGTTATTCACAGAAACATGGTTCTGAACATGCTGCCAATTGCTCGCCTGGGAAACATGCAGAGAAGTCCAAGATAGTGTTTTTTAGACTGGCTGCCACGAGCTGAATCGAATGCAGCCAAGAGCGAGCGTCTAGGACTTACGGTTCAGGAGTTATTCACAGAAACATGGTTCTGAACATGCTGCCAATTGCTCGCCTGGGAAACATGCAGAGAAGTCCAAGATAGTGTTTTTTAGACTGGCTGCCACGAGCTGAATCGAATGCAGCCAAGAGCGAGCGTCTAGGACTTACGGTTCAGGAGTTATTCACAGAAACATGGTTCTGAACATGCTGCCAATTGCTCGCCTGGGAAACATGCAGAGAAGTCCAAGATAGTGTTTTTTAGACTGGCTGCCACGAGCTGAATCGAATGCAGCCAAGAGCGAGCGTCTAGGACTTACGGTTCAGGAGTTATTCACAGAAACATGGTTCTGAACATGCTGCCAATTGCTCGCCTGGGAAACATGCAGAGAAGTCCAAGATAGTGTTTTTTAGACTGGCTGCCACGAGCTGAATCGAATGCAGCCAAGAGCGAGCGTCTAGGACTTACGGTTCAGGAGTTATTCACAGAAACATGGTTCTGAACATGCTGCCAATTGCTCGCCTGGGAAACATGCAGAGAAGTCCAAGATAGTGTTTTTTAGACTGGCTGCCACGAGCTGAATCGAATGCAGCCAAGAGCGAGCGTCTAGGACTTACGGTTCAGGAGTTATTCACAGAAACATGGTTCTGAACATGCTGCCAATTGCTCGCCTGGGAAACATGCAGAGAAGTCCAAGATAGTGTTTTTTAGACTGGCTGCCACGAGCTGAATCGAATGCAGCCAAGAGCGAGCGTCTAGGACTTACGGTTCAGGAGTTATTCACAGAAACATGGTTCTTTTACTGCCAGCCGCGAAAGCGAAAATAACCAAGATCGAGCGTCTAGGATTTACTTGTCAATAACTCGCCTGGGAAACATCCAGAGAAGTCAAACACAGTGCTCCTATACTAATTGCCAGGCGCTGAGACGAATGCCGCCAAGATCGAGCGTCTAGGACTTACGGTTCAGGAGTTATTCACAGAAACATGGTTCTGAACATGCTGCCAATTTCTCGCCTGGGAAACATGCAGAGAAGTCCAAGATAGTGTTTTTTAGACTGGCTGCCACGAGCTGAATCGAATGCAGCCAAGAGCGAGCGTCTAGGACTTACGGTTCAGGAGTTATTCACAGAAACATGGTTCTGAACATGCTGCCAATTGCTCGCCTGGGAAACATGCAGAGAAGTCCAAGATAGTGTTTTTTAGACTGGCTGCCACGAGCTGAATCGAATGCAGCCAAGAGCGAGCGTCTAGGACTTACGGTTCAGGAGTTATTCACAGAAACATGGTTCTGAACATGCTGCCAATTGCTCGCCTGGGAAACATGCAGAGAAGTCCAAGATAGTGTTTTTAGACTGGCTGCCACGAGCTGAATCGAATGCAGCCAAGAGCGAGCGTCTAGGACTTACGGTTCAGGAGTTATTCACAGAAACATGGTTCTTTTACTGCCAGCCGCGAAAGCGAAAATAACCAAGATCGAGCGTCTAGGATTTACTTGTCAATAACTCGCCTGGGAAACATCCAGAGAAGTCAAACACAGTGCTCCTATACTAATTGCCAGGCGCTGAGACGAATGCCGCCAAGATCAAGCGTCTAGGACTTACGGTTCAGGAGTTATTCACAGAAACATGGTTCTGAACATGCTGCCAATTGCTCGCCTGGGAAACATGCAGAGAAGTCCAAGATAGTGTTTTTTAGACTGGCTGCCACGAGCTGAATCGAATGCAGCCAAGAGCGAGCGTCTAGGACTTACGGTTCAGGAGTTATTCACAGAAACATGGTTCTTTTACTGCCAGCCGCGAAAGCGAAAATAACCAAGATCGAGCGTCTAGGATTTACTTGTCAATAACTCGCCTGGGAAACATCCAGAGAAGTCAAACACAGTGCTCCTATACTAATTGCCAGGCGCTGAGACGAATGCCGCCAAGATCAAGCGTCTAGGACTTACGGTTCAGGAGTTATTCACAGAAACATGGTTCTGAACATGCTGCCAATTTCTCGCCTGGGAAACATGCAGAGAAGTCCAAGATAGTGTTTTTTAGACTGGCTGCCACGAGCTGAATCGAATGCAGCCAAGAGCGAGCGTCTAGGACTTACGGTTCAGGAGTTATTCACAGAAACATGGTTCTTTTACTGCCAGCCGCGAAAGCGAAAATAACCAAGATCGAGCGTCTAGGATTTACTTGTCAATAACTCGCCTGGGAAACATCCAGAGAAGTCAAACACAGTGCTCCTATACTAATTGCCAGGCGCTGAGACGAATGCCGCCAAGATCGAGCGTCTAGGACTTACGGTTCAGGAGTTATTCACAGAAACATGGTTCTGAACATGCTGCCAATTTCTCGCCTGGGAAACATGCAGAGAAGTCCAAGATAGTGTTTTTTAGACTGGCTGCCACGAGCTGAATCGAATGCAGCCAAGAGCGAGCGTCTAGGACTTACGGTTCAGGAGTTATTCACAGAAACATGGTTCTGAACATGCTGCCAATTTCTCGCCTGGGAAACATGCAGAGAAGTCCAAGATAGTGTTTTTTAGACTGGCTGCCACGAGCTGAATCGAATGCAGCCAAGAGCGAGCGTCTAGGACTTACGGTTCAGGAGTTATTCACAGAAACATGGTTCTGAACATGCTGCCAATTGCTCGCCTGGGAAACATGCAGAGAAGTCCAAGATAGTGTTTTTTAGACTGGCTGCCACGAGCTGAATCGAATGCAGCCAAGAGCGAGCGTCTAGGACTTACGGTTCAGGAGTTATTCACAGAAACATGGTTCTGAACATGCTGCCAATTGCTCGCCTGGGAAACATGCAGAGAAGTCCAAGATAGTGTTTTTTAGACTGGCTGCCACGAGCTGAATCGAATGCAGCCAAGAGCGAGCGTCTAGGACTTACGGTTCAGGAGTTATTCACAGAAACATGGTTCTTTTACTGCCAGCCGCGAAAGCGAAAATAACCAAGATCGAGCGTCTAGGATTTACTTGTCAATAACTCGCCTGGGAAACATCCAGAGAAGTCAAACACAGTGCTCCTATACTAATTGCCAGGCGCTGAGACGAATGCCGCCAAGATCAAGCGTCTAGGACTTACGGTTCAGGAGTTATTCACAGAAACATGGTTCTGAACATGCTGCCAATTGCTCGCCTGGGAAACATGCAGAGAAGTCCAAGATAGTGTTTTTTAGACTGGCTGCCACGAGCTGAATCGAATGCAGCCAAGAGCGAGCGTCTAGGACTTACGGTTCAGGAGTTATTCACAGAAACATGGTTCTTTTACTGCCAGCCGCGAAAGCGAAAATAACCAAGATCGAGCGTCTAGGATTTACTTGTCAATAACTCGCCTGGGAAACATCCAGAGAAGTCAAACACAGTGCTCCTATACTAATTGCCAGGCGCTGAGACGAATGCCGCCAAGATCAAGCGTCTAGGACTTACGGTTCAGGAGTTATTCACAGAAACATGGTTCTGAACATGCTGCCAATTTCTCGCCTGGGAAACATGCAGAGAAGTCCAAGATAGTGTTTTTTAGACTGGCTGCCACGAGCTGAATCGAATGCAGCCAAGAGCGAGCGTCTAGGACTTACGGTTCAGGAGTTATTCACAGAAACATGGTTCTTTTACTGCCAGCCGCGAAAGCGAAAATAACCAAGATCGAGCGTCTAGGATTTACTTGTCAATAACTCGCCTGGGAAACATCCAGAGAAGTCAAACACAGTGCTCCTATACTAATTGCCAGGCGCTGAGACGAATGCCGCCAAGATCAAGCGTCTAGGACTTACGGTTCAGGAGTTATTCACAGAAACATGGTTCTGAACATGCTGCCAATTTCTCGCCTGGGAAACATGCAGAGAAGTCCAAGATAGTGTTTTTTAGACTGGCTGCCACGAGCTGAATCGAATGCAGCCAAGAGCGAGCGTCTAGGACTTACGGTTCAGGAGTTATTCACAGAAACATGGTTCTTTTACTGCCAGCCGCGAAAGCGAAAATAACCAAGATCGAGCGTCTAGGATTTACTTGTCAATAACTCGCCTGGGAAACATCCAGAGAAGTCAAACACAGTGCTCCTATACTAATTGCCAGGCGCTGAGACGAATGCCGCCAAGATCGAGCGTCTAGGACTTACGGTTCAGGAGTTATTCACAGAAACATGGTTCTGAACATGCTGCCAATTTCTCGCCTGGGAAACATGCAGAGAAGTCCAAGATAGTGTTTTTTAGACTGGCTGCCACGAGCTGAATCGAATGCAGCCAAGAGCGAGCGTCTAGGACTTACGGTTCAGGAGTTATTCACAGAAACATGGTTCTGAACATGCTGCCAATTTCTCGCCTGGGAAACATGCAGAGAAGTCCAAGATAGTGTTTTTTAGACTGGCTGCCACGAGCTGAATCGAATGCAGCCAAGAGCGAGCGTCTAGGACTTACGGTTCAGGAGTTATTCACAGAAACATGGTTCTGAACATGCTGCCAATTGCTCGCCTGGGAAACATGCAGAGAAGTCCAAGATAGTGTTTTTTAGACTGGCTGCCACGAGCTGAATCGAATGCAGCCAAGAGCGAGCGTCTAGGACTTACGGTTCAGGAGTTATTCACAGAAACATGGTTCTGAACATGCTGCCAATTGCTCGCCTGGGAAACATGCAGAGAAGTCCAAGATAGTGTTTTTTAGACTGGCTGCCACGAGCTGAATCGAATGCAGCCAAGAGCGAGCGTCTAGGACTTACGGTTCAGGAGTTATTCACAGAAACATGGTTCTTTTACTGCCAGCCGCGAAAGCGAAAATAACCAAGATCGAGCGTCTAGGATTTACTTGTCAATAACTCGCCTGGGAAACATCCAGAGAAGTCAAACACAGTGCTCCTATACTAATTGCCAGGCGCTGAGACGAATGCCGCCAAGATCAAGCGTCTAGGACTTACGGTTCAGGAGTTATTCACAGAAACATGGTTCTGAACATGCTGCCAATTGCTCGCCTGGGAAACATGCAGAGAAGTCCAAGATAGTGTTTTTTAGACTGGCTGCCACGAGCTGAATCGAATGCAGCCAAGAGCGAGCGTCTAGGACTTACGGTTCAGGAGTTATTCACAGAAACATGGTTCTTTTACTGCCAGCCGCGAAAGCGAAAATAACCAAGATCGAGCGTCTAGGATTTACTTGTCAATAACTCGCCTGGGAAACATCCAGAGAAGTCAAACACAGTGCTCCTATACTAATTGCCAGGCGCTGAGACGAATGCCGCCAAGATCAAGCGTCTAGGACTTACGGTTCAGGAGTTATTCACAGAAACATGGTTCTGAACATGCTGCCAATTTCTCGCCTGGGAAACATGCAGAGAAGTCCAAGATAGTGTTTTTTAGACTGGCTGCCACGAGCTGAATCGAATGCAGCCAAGAGCGAGCGTCTAGGACTTACGGTTCAGGAGTTATTCACAGAAACATGGTTCTTTTACTGCCAGCCGCGAAAGCGAAAATAACCAAGATCGAGCGTCTAGGATTTACTTGTCAATAACTCGCCTGGGAAACATCCAGAGAAGTCAAACACAGTGCTCCTATACTAATTGCCAGGCGCTGAGACGAATGCCGCCAAGATCGAGCGTCTAGGACTTACGGTTCAGGAGTTATTCACAGAAACATGGTTCTGAACATGCTGCCAATTTCTCGCCTGGGAAACATGCAGAGAAGTCCAAGATAGTGTTTTTTAGACTGGCTGCCACGAGCTGAATCGAATGCAGCCAAGAGCGAGCGTCTAGGACTTACGGTTCAGGAGTTATTCACAGAAACATGGTTCTGAACATGCTGCCAATTGCTCGCCTGGGAAACATGCAGAGAAGTCCAAGATAGTGTTTTTTAGACTGGCTGCCACGAGCTGAATCGAATGCAGCCAAGAGCGAGCGTCTAGGACTTACGGTTCAGGAGTTATTCACAGAAACATGGTTCTGAACATGCTGCCAATTGCTCGCCTGGGAAACATGCAGAGAAGTCCAAGATAGTGTTTTTTAGACTGGCTGCCACGAGCTGAATCGAATGCAGCCAAGAGCGAGCGTCTAGGACTTACGGTTCAGGAGTTATTCACAGAAACATGGTTCTGAACATGCTGCCAATTGCTCGCCTGGGAAACATGCAGAGAAGTCCAAGATAGTGTTTTTTAGACTGGCTGCCACGAGCTGAATCGAATGCAGCCAAGAGCGAGCGTCTAGGACTTACGGTTCAGGAGTTATTCACAGAAACATGGTTCTTTTACTGCCAGCCGCGAAAGCGAAAATAACCAAGATCGAGCGTCTAGGATTTACTTGTCAATAACTCGCCTGGGAAACATCCAGAGAAGTCAAACACAGTGCTCCTATACTAATTGCCAGGCGCTGAGACGAATGCCGCCAAGATCGAGCGTCTAGGACTTACGGTTCAGGAGTTATTCACAGAAACATGGTTCTGAACATGCTGCCAATTTCTCGCCTGGGAAACATGCAGAGAAGTCCAAGATAGTGTTTTTTAGACTGGCTGCCACGAGCTGAATCGAATGCAGCCAAGAGCGAGCGTCTAGGACTTACGGTTCAGGAGTTATTCACAGAAACATGGTTCTTTTACTGCCAGCCGCGAAAGCGAAAATAACCAAGATCGAGCGTCTAGGATTTACTTGTCAATAACTCGACTGGGAAACATCCAGAGAAGTCAAACACAGTGCTCCTATACTAATTGCCAGGCGCTGAGACGAATGCCGCCAAGATCAAGCGTCTAGGACTTACGGTTCAGGAGTTATTCACAGAAACATGGTTCTGAACATGCTGCCAATTTCTCGCCTGGGAAACATGCAGAGAAGTCCAAGATAGTGTTTTTTAGACTGGCTGCCACGAGCTGAATCGAATGCAGCCAAGAGCGAGCGTCTAGGACTTACGGTTCAGGAGTTATTCACAGAAACATGGTTCTTTTACTGCCAGCCGCGAAAGCGAAAATAACCAAGATCGAGCGTCTAGGATTTACTTGTCAATAACTCGCCTGGGAAACATCCAGAGAAGTCAAACACAGTGCTCCTATACTAATTGCCAGGCGCTGAGACGAATGCCGCCAAGATCGAGCGTCTAGGACTTACGGTTCAGGAGTTATTCACAGAAACATGGTTCTGAACATGCTGCCAATTTCTCGCCTGGGAAACATGCAGAGAAGTCCAAGATAGTGTTTTTTAGACTGGCTGCCACGAGCTGAATCGAATGCAGCCAAGAGCGAGCGTCTAGGACTTACGGTTCAGGAGTTATTCACAGAAACATGGTTCTGAACATGCTGCCAATTGCTCGCCTGGGAAACATGCAGAGAAGTCCAAGATAGTGTTTTTTAGACTGGCTGCCACGAGCTGAATCGAATGCAGCCAAGAGCGAGCGTCTAGGACTTACGGTTCAGGAGTTATTCACAGAAACATGGTTCTTTTACTGCCAGCCGCGAAAGCGAAAATAACCAAGATCGAGCGTCTAGGATTTACTTGTCAATAACTCGCCTGGGAAACATCCAGAGAAGTCAAACACAGTGCTCCTATACTAATTGCCAGGCGCTGAGACGAATGCCGCCAAGATCAAGCGTCTAGGACTTACGGTTCAGGAGTTATTCACAGAAACATGGTTCTGAACATGCTGCCAATTTCTCGCCTGGGAAACATGCAGAGAAGTCCAAGATAGTGTTTTTTAGACTGGCTGCCACGAGCTGAATCGAATGCAGCCAAGAGCGAGCGTCTAGGACTTACGGTTCAGGAGTTATTCACAGAAACATGGTTCTTTTACTGCCAGCCGCGAAAGCGAAAATAACCAAGATCGAGCGTCTAGGATTTACTTGTCAATAACTCGCCTGGGAAACATCCAGAGAAGTCAAACACAGTGCTCCTATACTAATTGCCAGGCGCTGAGACGAATGCCGCCAAGATCGAGCGTCTAGGACTTACGGTTCAGGAGTTATTCACAGAAACATGGTTCTGAACATGCTGCCAATTTCTCGCCTGGGAAACATGCAGAGAAGTCCAAGATAGTGTTTTTTAGACTGGCTGCCACGAGCTGAATCGAATGCAGCCAAGAGCGAGCGTCTAGGACTTACGGTTCAGGAGTTATTCACAGAAACATGGTTCTGAACATGCTGCCAATTGCTCGCCTGGGAAACATGCAGAGAAGTCCAAGATAGTGTTTTTTAGACTGGCTGCCACGAGCTGAATCGAATGCAGCCAAGAGCGAGCGTCTAGGACTTACGGTTCAGGAGTTATTCACAGAAACATGGTTCTGAACATGCTGCCAATTGCTCGCCTGGGAAACATGCAGAGAAGTCCAAGATAGTGTTTTTTAGACTGGCTGCCACGAGCTGAATCGAATGCAGCCAAGAGCGAGCGTCTAGGACTTACGGTTCAGGAGTTATTCACAGAAACATGGTTCTGAACATGCTGCCAATTGCTCGCCTGGGAAACATGCAGAGAAGTCCAAGATAGTGTTTTTTAGACTGGCTGCCACGAGCTGAATCGAATGCAGCCAAGAGCGAGCGTCTAGGACTTACGGTTCAGGAGTTATTCACAGAAACATGGTTCTTTTACTGCCAGCCGCGAAAGCGAAAATAACCAAGATCGAGCGTCTAGGATTTACTTGTCAATAACTCGCCTGGGAAACATCCAGAGAAGTCAAACACAGTGCTCCTATACTAATTGCCAGGCGCTGAGACGAATGCCGCCAAGATCGAGCGTCTAGGACTTACGGTTCAGGAGTTATTCACAGAAACATGGTTCTGAACATGCTGCCAATTTCTCGCCTGGGAAACATGCAGAGAAGTCCAAGATAGTGTTTTTTAGACTGGCTGCCACGAGCTGAATCGAATGCAGCCAAGAGCGAGCGTCTAGGACTTACGGTTCAGGAGTTATTCACAGAAACATGGTTCTTTTACTGCCAGCCGCGAAAGCGAAAATAACCAAGATCGAGCGTCTAGGATTTACTTGTCAATAACTCGACTGGGAAACATCCAGAGAAGTCAAACACAGTGCTCCTATACTAATTGCCAGGCGCTGAGACGAATGCCGCCAAGATCAAGCGTCTAGGACTTACGGTTCAGGAGTTATTCACAGAAACATGGTTCTGAACATGCTGCCAATTTCTCGCCTGGGAAACATGCAGAGAAGTCCAAGATAGTGTTTTTTAGACTGGCTGCCACGAGCTGAATCGAATGCAGCCAAGAGCGAGCGTCTAGGACTTACGGTTCAGGAGTTATTCACAGAAACATGGTTCTTTTACTGCCAGCCGCGAAAGCGAAAATAACCAAGATCGAGCGTCTAGGATTTACTTGTCAATAACTCGCCTGGGAAACATCCAGAGAAGTCAAACACAGTGCTCCTATACTAATTGCCAGGCGCTGAGACGAATGCCGCCAAGATCGAGCGTCTAGGACTTACGGTTCAGGAGTTATTCACAGAAACATGGTTCTGAACATGCTGCCAATTTCTCGCCTGGGAAACATGCAGAGAAGTCCAAGATAGTGTTTTTTAGACTGGCTGCCACGAGCTGAATCGAATGCAGCCAAGAGCGAGCGTCTAGGACTTACGGTTCAGGAGTTATTCACAGAAACATGGTTCTGAACATGCTGCCAATTGCTCGCCTGGGAAACATGCAGAGAAGTCCAAGATAGTGTTTTTTAGACTGGCTGCCACGAGCTGAATCGAATGCAGCCAAGAGCGAGCGTCTAGGACTTACGGTTCAGGAGTTATTCACAGAAACATGGTTCTGAACATGCTGCCAATTGCTCGTCTGGGAAACATGCAGAGAAGTCCAAGATAGTGTTTTTTAGACTGGCTGCCACGAGCTGAATCGAATGCAGCCAAGAGCGAGCGTCTAGGACTTACGGTTCAGGAGTTATTCACAGAAACATGGTTCTTTTACTGCCAGCCGCGAAAGCGAAAATAACCAAGATCGAGCGTCTAGGATTTACTTGTCAATAACTCGCCTGGGAAACATCCAGAGAAGTCAAACACAGTGCTCCTATACTAATTGCCAGGCGCTGAGACGAATGCCGCCAAGATCGAGCGTCTAGGACTTACGGTTCAGGAGTTATTCACAGAAACATGGTTCTGAACATGCTGCCAATTTCTCGCCTGGGAAACATGCAGAGAAGTCCAAGATAGTGTTTTTTAGACTGGCTGCCACGAGCTGAATCGAATGCAGCCAAGAGCGAGCGTCTAGGACTTACGGTTCAGGAGTTATTCACAGAAACATGGTTCTGAACATGCTGCCAATTGCTCGCCTGGGAAACATGCAGAGAAGTCCAAGATAGTGTTTTTTAGACTGGCTGCCACGAGCTGAATCGAATGCAGCCAAGAGCGAGCGTCTAGGACTTACGGTTCAGGAGTTATTCACAGAAACATGGTTCTGAACATGCTGCCAATTGCTCGCCTGGGAAACATGCAGAGAAGTCCAAGATAGTGTTTTTTAGACTGGCTGCCACGAGCTGAATCGAATGCAGCCAAGAGCGAGCGTCTAGGACTTACGGTTCAGGAGTTATTCACAGAAACATGGTTCTGAACATGCTGCCAATTGCTCGCCTGGGAAACATGCAGAGAAGTCCAAGATAGTGTTTTTTAGACTGGCTGCCACGAGCTGAATCGAATGCAGCCAAGAGCGAGCGTCTAGGACTTACGGTTCAGGAGTTATTCACAGAAACATGGTTCTGAACATGCTGCCAATTGCTCGCCTGGGAAACATGCAGAGAAGTCCAAGATAGTGTTTTTTAGACTGGCTGCCACGAGCTGAATCGAATGCAGCCAAGAGCGAGCGTCTAGGACTTACGGTTCAGGAGTTATTCACAGAAACATGGTTCTTTTACTGCCAGCCGCGAAAGCGAAAATAACCAAGATCGAGCGTCTAGGATTTACTTGTCAATAACTCGCCTGGGAAACATCCAGAGAAGTCAAACACAGTGCTCCTATACTAATTGCCAGGCGCTGAGACGAATGCCGCCAAGATCGAGCGTCTAGGACTTACGGTTCAGGAGTTATTCACAGAAACATGGTTCTGAACATGCTGCCAATTTCTCGTCTGGGAAACATGCAGAGAAGTCCAAGATAGTGTTTTTTAGACTGGCTGCCACGAGCTGAATCGAATGCAGCCAAGAGCGAGCGTCTAGGACTTACGGTTCAGGAGTTATTCACAGAAACATGGTTCTGAACATGCTGCCAATTGCTCGCCTGGGAAACATGCAGAGAAGTCCAAGATAGTGTTTTTTAGACTGGCTGCCACGAGCTGAATCGAATGCAGCCAAGAGCGAGCGTCTAGGACTTACGGTTCAGGAGTTATTCACAGAAACATGGTTCTGAACATGCTGCCAATTGCTCGCCTGGGAAACATGCAGAGAAGTCCAAGATAGTGTTTTTTAGACTGGCTGCCACGAGCTGAATCGAATGCAGCCAAGAGCGAGCGTCTAGGACTTACGGTTCAGGAGTTATTCACAGAAACATGGTTCTGAACATGCTGCCAATTGCTCGCCTGGGAAACATGCAGAGAAGTCCAAGATAGTGTTTTTTAGACTGGCTGCCACGAGCTGAATCGAATGCAGCCAAGAGCGAGCGTCTAGGACTTACGGTTCAGGAGTTATTCACAGAAACATGGTTCTGAACATGCTGCCAATTGCTCGCCTGGGAAACATGCAGAGAAGTCCAAGATAGTGTTTTTTAGACTGGCTGCCACGAGCTGAATCGAATGCAGCCAAGAGCGAGCGTCTAGGACTTACGGTTCAGGAGTTATTCACAGAAACATGGTTCTGAACATGCTGCCAATTGCTCGCCTGGGAAACATGCAGAGAAGTCCAAGATAGTGTTTTTTAGACTGGCTGCCACGAGCTGAATCGAATGCAGCCAAGAGCGAGCGTCTAGGACTTACGGTTCAGGAGTTATTCACAGAAACATGGTTCTGAACATGCTGCCAATTGCTCGCCTGGGAAACATGCAGAGAAGTCCAAGATAGTGTTTTTTAGACTGGCTGCCACGAGCTGAATCGAATGCAGCCAAGAGCGAGCGTCTAGGACTTACGGTTCAGGAGTTATTCACAGAAACATGGTTCTGAACATGCTGCCAATTGCTCGCCTGGGAAACATGCAGAGAAGTCCAAGATAGTGTTTTTTAGACTGGCTGCCACGAGCTGAATCGAATGCAGCCAAGAGCGAGCGTCTAGGACTTACGGTTCAGGAGTTATTCACAGAAACATGGTTCTGAACATGCTGCCAATTGCTCGCCTGGGAAACATGCAGAGAAGTCCAAGATAGTGTTTTTTAGACTGGCTGCCACGAGCTGAATCGAATGCAGCCAAGAGCGAGCGTCTAGGACTTACGGTTCAGGAGTTATTCACAGAAACATGGTTCTGAACATGCTGCCAATTTCTCGCCTGGGAAACATGCAGAGAAGTCCAAGATAGTGTTTTTTAGACTGGCTGCCACGAGCTGAATCGAATGCAGCCAAGAGCGAGCGTCTAGGACTTACGGTTCAGGAGTTATTCACAGAAACATGGTTCTTTTACTGCCAGCCGCGAAAGCGAAAATAACCAAGATCGAGCGTCTAGGATTTACTTGTCAATAACTCGCCTGGGAAACATCCAGAGAAGTCAAACACAGTGCTCCTATACTAATTGCCAGGCGCTGAGACGAATGCCGCCAAGATCGAGCGTCTAGGACTTACGGTTCAAGAATTAGCTTTAGAAACATTTGCCTTAGGAACATGCAGAGAAGTCCAAGATAGTGTTTTTTAGACTGGCTGCCACGAGCTGAATCGAATGCAGCCAAGAGCGAGCGTCTAGGACTTACGGTTCAGGAGTTATTCACAGAAACATGGTTCTGAACATGCTGCCAATTGCTCGCCTGGGAAACATGCAGAGAAGTCCAAGATAGTGTTTTTTAGACTGGCTGCCACGAGCTGAATCGAATGCAGCCAAGAGCGAGCGTCTAGGACTTACGGTTCAGGAGTTATTCACAGAAACATGGTTCTGAACATGCTGCCAATTGCTCGCCTGGGAAACATGCAGAGAAGTCCAAGATAGTGTTTTTTAGACTGGCTGCCACGAGCTGAATCGAATGCAGCCAAGAGCGAGCGTCTAGGACTTACGGTTCAGGAGTTATTCACAGAAACATGGTTCTGAACATGCTGCCAATTGCTCGCCTGGGAAACATGCAGAGAAGTCCAAGATAGTGTTTTTTAGACTGGCTGCCACGAGCTGAATCGAATGCAGCCAAGAGCGAGCGTCTAGGACTTACGGTTCAGGAGTTATTCACAGAAACATGGTTCTGAACATGCTGCCAATTGCTCGCCTGGGAAACATGCAGAGAAGTCCAAGATAGTGTTTTTTAGACTGGCTGCCACGAGCTGAATCGAATGCAGCCAAGAGCGAGCGTCTAGGACTTACGGTTCAGGAGTTATTCACAGAAACATGGTTCTTTTACTGCCAGCCGCGAAAGCGAAAATAACCAAGATCGAGCGTCTAGGATTTACTTGTCAATAACTCGCCTGGGAAACATCCAGAGAAGTCAAACACAGTGCTCCTATACTAATTGCCAGGCGCTGAGACGAATGCCGCCAAGATCGAGCGTCTAGGACTTACGGTTCAAGAATTAGCTTTAGAAACATTTGCCTTAGGAACATGCAGAGAAGTCCAAGATAGTGTTTTTTAGACTGGCTGCCACGAGCTGAATCGAATGCAGCCAAGAGCGAGCGTCTAGGACTTACGGTTCAGGAGTTATTCACAGAAACATGGTTCTGAACA
Source organism: Rhinoderma darwinii (assembly GCF_050947455.1). Lineage (NCBI taxonomy): Eukaryota > Metazoa > Chordata > Amphibia > Anura > Rhinodermatidae > Rhinoderma > Rhinoderma darwinii. Next base: position 6,182 of record NW_027463380.1, on the reverse strand, counting down.
TGCTGCCAATTGCTCGCCTGGGAAACATGCAGAGAAGTCCAAGATAGTGTTTTTTAGACTGGCTGCCACGAGCTGAATCGAATGCAGCCAAGAGCGAGCGTCTAGGACTTACGGTTCAGGAGTTATTCACAGAAACATGGTTCTTTTACTGCCAGCCGCGAAAGCGAAAATAACCAAGATCGAGCGTCTAGGATTTACTTGTCAATAACTCGCCTGGGAAACATCCAGAGAAGTCAAACACAGTGCTCCTATACTAATTGCCAGGCGCTGAGACGAATGCCGCCAAGATCGAGCGTCTAGGACTTACGGTTCAAGAATTAGCTTTAGAAACATTTGCCTTAGGAACATGCAGAGAAGTCCAAGATAGTGTTTTTTAGACTGGCTGCCACGAGCTGAATCGAATGCAGCCAAGCGCGAGCGTCTAGGACTTACGGTTCAGGAGTTATTCACAGAAACATGGTTCTGAACATGCTGCCAATTGCTCGCCTGGGAAACATGCAGAGAAGTCCAAGATAGTGTTTTTTAGACTGGCTGCCACGAGCTGAATCGAATGCCGCCAAGATCGAGCGTCTAGGACTTACGGTTCAGGAGTTATTCACAGAAACATGGTTCTGAACATGCTGCCAATTGCTCGCCTGGGAAACATGCAGAGAAGTCCAAGATAGTGTTTTTTAGACTGGCTGCCACGAGCTGAATCGAATGCAGCCAAGAGCGAGCGTCTAGGACTTACGGTTCAGGAGTTATTCACAGAAACATGGTTCTGAACATGCTGCCAATTGCTCGCCTGGGAAACATGCAGAGAAGTCCAAGATAGTGTTTTTTAGACTGGCTGCCACGAGCTGAATCGAATGCAGCCAAGAGCGAGCGTCTAGGACTTACGGTTCAGGAGTTATTCACAGAAACATGGTTCTTTTACTGCCAGCCGCGAAAGCGAAAATAACCAAGATCGAGCGTCTAGGATTTACTTGTCAATAACTCGCCTGGGAAACATCCAGAGAAGTCAAACACAGTGCTCCTATACTAATTGCCAGGCGCTGAGACGAATGCCGCCAAGATCGAGCGTCTAGGACTTACGGTTCAAGAATTAGCTTTAGAAACATTTGCCTTAGGAACATGCAGAGAAGTCCAAGATAGTGTTTTTTAGACTGGCTGCCACGAGCTGAATCGAATGCAGCCAAGAGCGAGCGTCTAGGACTTACGGTTCAGGAGTTATTCACAGAAACATGGTTCTGAACATGCTGCCAATTGCTCGCCTGGGAAACATGCAGAGAAGTCCAAGATAGTGTTTTTTAGACTGGCTGCCACGAGCTGAATCGAATGCAGCCAAGAGCGAGCGTCTAGGACTTACGGTTCAGGAGTTATTCACAGAAACATGGTTCTGAACATGCTGCCAATTGCTCGCCTGGGAAACATGCAGAGAAGTCCAAGATAGTGTTTTTTAGACTGGCTGCCACGAGCTGAATCGAATGCAGCCAAGAGCGAGCGTCTAGGACTTACGGTTCAGGAGTTATTCACAGAAACATGGTTCTGAACATGCTGCCAATTGCTCGCCTGGGAAACATGCAGAGAAGTCCAAGATAGTGTTTTTTAGACTGGCTGCCACGAGCTGAATCGAATGCAGCCAAGAGCGAGCGTCTAGGACTTACGGTTCAGGAGTTATTCACAGAAACATGGTTCTGAACATGCTGCCAATTGCTCGCCTGGGAAACATGCAGAGAAGTCCAAGATAGTGTTTTTTAGACTGGCTGCCACGAGCTGAATCGAATGCAGCCAAGAGCGAGCGTCTAGGACTTACGGTTCAGGAGTTATTCACAGAAACATGGTTCTTTTACTGCCAGCCGCGAAAGCGAAAATAACCAAGATCGAGCGTCTAGGATTTACTTGTCAATAACTCGCCTGGGAAACATCCAGAGAAGTCAAACACAGTGCTCCTATACTAATTGCCAGGCGCTGAGACGAATGCCGCCAAGATCGAGCGTCTAGGACTTACGGTTCAAGAATTAGCTTTAGAAACATTTGCCTTAGGAACATGCAGAGAAGTCCAAGATAGTGTTTTTTAGACTGGCTGCCACGAGCTGAATCGAATGCAGCCAAGAGCGAGCGTCTAGGACTTACGGTTCAGGAGTTATTCACAGAAACATGGTTCTGAACATGCTGCCAATTGCTCGCCTGGGAAACATGCAGAGAAGTCCAAGATAGTGTTTTTTAGACTGGCTGCCACGAGCTGAATCGAATGCAGCCAAGAGCGAGCGTCTAGGACTTACGGTTCAGGAGTTATTCACAGAAACATGGTTCTGAACATGCTGCCAATTGCTCGCCTGGGAAACATGCAGAGAAGTCCAAGATAGTGTTTTTTAGACTGGCTGCCACGAGCTGAATCGAATGCAGCCAAGAGCGAGCGTCTAGGACTTACGGTTCAGGAGTTATTCACAGAAACATGGTTCTGAACATGCTGCCAATTGCTCGCCTGGGAAACATGCAGAGAAGTCCAAGATAGTGTTTTTTAGACTGGCTGCCACGAGCTGAATCGAATGCAGCCAAGAGCGAGCGTCTAGGACTTACGGTTCAGGAGTTATTCACAGAAACATGGTTCTGAACATGCTGCCAATTGCTCGCCTGGGAAACATGCAGAGAAGTCCAAGATAGTGTTTTTTAGACTGGCTGCCACGAGCTGAATCGAATGCAGCCAAGAGCGAGCGTCTAGGACTTACGGTTCAGGAGTTATTCACAGAAACATGGTTCTGAACATGCTGCCAATTGCTCGCCTGGGAAACATGCAGAGAAGTCCAAGATAGTGTTTTTTAGACTGGCTGCCACGAGCTGAATCGAATGCAGCCAAGAGCGAGCGTCTAGGACTTACGGTTCAGGAGTTATTCACAGAAACATGGTTCTGAACATGCTGCCAATTGCTCGCCTGGGAAACATGCAGAGAAGTCCAAGATAGTGTTTTTTAGACTGGCTGCCACGAGCTGAATCGAATGCAGCCAAGAGCGAGCGTCTAGGACTTACGGTTCAGGAGTTATTCACAGAAACATGGTTCTGAACATGCTGCCAATTGCTCGCCTGGGAAACATGCAGAGAAGTCCAAGATAGTGTTTTTTAGACTGGCTGCCACGAGCTGAATCGAATGCAGCCAAGAGCGAGCGTCTAGGACTTACGGTTCAGGAGTTATTCACAGAAACATGGTTCTGAACATGCTGCCAATTGCTCGCCTGGGAAACATGCAGAGAAGTCCAAGATAGTGTTTTTTAGACTGGCTGCCACGAGCTGAATCGAATGCAGCCAAGAGCGAGCGTCTAGGACTTACGGTTCAGGAGTTATTCACAGAAACATGGTTCTGAACATGCTGCCAATTGCTCGCCTGGGAAACATGCAGAGAAGTCCAAGATAGTGTTTTTTAGACTGGCTGCCACGAGCTGAATCGAATGCAGCCAAGAGCGAGCGTCTAGGACTTACGGTTCAGGAGTTATTCACAGAAACATGGTTCTGAACATGCTGCCAATTGCTCGCCTGGGAAACATGCAGAGAAGTCCAAGATAGTGTTTTTTAGACTGGCTGCCACGAGCTGAATCGAATGCAGCCAAGAGCGAGCGTCTAGGACTTACGGTTCAGGAGTTATTCACAGAAACATGGTTCTTTTACTGCCAGCCGCGAAAGCGAAAATAACCAAGATCGAGCGTCTAGGATTTACTTGTCAATAACTCGCCTGGGAAACATCCAGAGAAGTCAAACACAGTGCTCCTATACTAATTGCCAGGCGCTGAGACGAATGCCGCCAAGATCGAGCGTCTAGGACTTACGGTTCAGGAGTTATTCACAGAAACATGGTTCTGAACATGCTGCCAATTTCTCGCCTGGGAAACATGCAGAGAAGTCCAAGATAGTGTTTTTTAGACTGGCTGCCACGAGCTGAATCGAATGCAGCCAAGAGCGAGCGTCTAGGACTTACGGTTCAGGAGTTATTCACAGAAACATGGTTCTTTTACTGCCAGCCGCGAAAGCGAAAATAACCAAGATCGAGCGTCTAGGATTTACTTGTCAATAACTCGCCTGGGAAACATCCAGAGAAGTCAAACACAGTGCTCCTATACTAATTGCCAGGCGCTGAGACGAATGCCGCCAAGATCGAGCGTCTAGGACTTACGGTTCAGGAGTTATTCACAGAAACATGGTTCTGAACATGCTGCCAATTTCTCGCCTGGGAAACATGCAGAGAAGTCCAAGATAGTGTTTTTTAGACTGGCTGCCACGAGCTGAATCGAATGCAGCCAAGAGCGAGCGTCTAGGACTTACGGTTCAGGAGTTATTCACAGAAACATGGTTCTGAACATGCTGCCAATTGCTCGCCTGGGAAACATGCAGAGAAGTCCAAGATAGTGTTTTTTAGACTGGCTGCCACGAGCTGAATCGAATGCAGCCAAGAGCGAGCGTCTAGGACTTACGGTTCAGGAGTTATTCACAGAAACATGGTTCTGAACATGCTGCCAATTGCTCGCCTGGGAAACATGCAGAGAAGTCCAAGATAGTGTTTTTTAGACTGGCTGCCACGAGCTGAATCGAATGCAGCCAAGAGCGAGCGTCTAGGACTTACGGTTCAGGAGTTATTCACAGAAACATGGTTCTGAACATGCTGCCAATTGCTCGCCTGGGAAACATGCAGAGAAGTCCAAGATAGTGTTTTTTAGACTGGCTGCCACGAGCTGAATCGAATGCAGCCAAGAGCGAGCGTCTAGGACTTACGGTTCAGGAGTTATTCACAGAAACATGGTTCTGAACATGCTGCCAATTGCTCGCCTGGGAAACATGCAGAGAAGTCCAAGATAGTGTTTTTTAGACTGGCTGCCACGAGCTGAATCGAATGCAGCCAAGAGCGAGCGTCTAGGACTTACGGTTCAGGAGTTATTCACAGAAACATGGTTCTGAACATGCTGCCAATTGCTCGCCTGGGAAACATGCAGAGAAGTCCAAGATAGTGTTTTTTAGACTGGCTGCCACGAGCTGAATCGAATGCAGCCAAGAGCGAGCGTCTAGGACTTACGGTTCAGGAGTTATTCACAGAAACATGGTTCTGAACATGCTGCCAATTGCTCGCCTGGGAAACATGCAGAGAAGTCCAAGATAGTGTTTTTTAGACTGGCTGCCACGAGCTGAATCGAATGCAGCCAAGAGCGAGCGTCTAGGACTTACGGTTCAGGAGTTATTCACAGAAACATGGTTCTTTTACTGCCAGCCGCGAAAGCGAAAATAACCAAGATCGAGCGTCTAGGATTTACTTGTCAATAACTCGCCTGGGAAACATCCAGAGAAGTCAAACACAGTGCTCCTATACTAATTGCCAGGCGCTGAGACGAATGCCGCCAAGATCGAGCGTCTAGGACTTACGGTTCAAGAATTAGCTTTAGAAACATTTGCCTTAGGAACATGCAGAGAAGTCCAAGATAGTGTTTTTTAGACTGGCTGCCACGAGCTGAATCGAATGCAGCCAAGAGCGAGCGTCTAGGACTTACGGTTCAGGAGTTATTCACAGAAACATGGTTCTGAACATGCTGCCAATTGCTCGCCTGGGAAACATGCAGAGAAGTCCAAGATAGTGTTTTTTAGACTGGCTGCCACGAGCTGAATCGAATGCAGCCAAGAGCGAGCGTCTAGGACTTACGGTTCAGGAGTTATTCACAGAAACATGGTTCTTTTACTGCCAGCCGCGAAAGCGAAAATAACCAAGATCGAGCGTCTAGGATTTACTTGTCAATAACTCGCCTGGGAAACATCCAGAGAAGTCAAACACAGTGCTCCTATACTAATTGCCAGGCGCTGAGACGAATGCCGCCAAGATCGAGCGTCTAGGACTTACGGTTCAGGAGTTATTCACAGAAACATGGTTCTGAACATGCTGCCAATTTCTCGCCTGGGAAACATGCAGAGAAGTCCAAGATAGTGTTTTTTAGACTGGCTGCCACGAGCTGAATCGAATGCAGCCAAGAGCGAGCGTCTAGGACTTACGGTTCAGGAGTTATTCACAGAAACATGGTTCTGAACATGCTGCCAATTGCTCGCCTGGGAAACATGCAGAGAAGTCCAAGATAGTGTTTTTTAGACTGGCTGCCACGAGCTGAATCGAATGCAGCCAAGAGCGAGCGTCTAGGACTTACGGTTCAGGAGTTATTCACAGAAACATGGTTCTG